>NC_051443.1:5334992-5346745 GCF_001649575.2 Kryptolebias marmoratus
CACCCCCAAACTGGAGCAGTGGCTACAACAGATCCCAGGAACAACATCAGACATCTCAGTCCAGAAATGTGCAGTTCTAGGCACAGCCAAGATACTGCGCAGAACCCTCAAACGTTTGGCACAGGTACATTTAGAAGATGGCACACATTACATTTAACTGCTTTTTTCAGAATAAAAGCAGAGGAAAATCCTATCTCACTCAACCTACATCAAACAAAGCATGAATGTCTGGTTAAAAAACAATGCAGAAGTTTAAAGATGTGCCTATTTGTTTCAAATCAACGAAGTGAAAGAGTTTCCTAGTGATGATCGGGGCAGAGAGTGACAAGATGCATGTATGGCAAGCAGTTAGGTCATATGATGCAGACTTTGAAGTGTTTTATGGCAGGTCATTTATCTTTATCTGATATCCTTGATATCAAGCATCATTTCACCACACTAGCTCTTACTAGCTAAGAAGCTCAGAGTGAGTGTTTTCCATTTTATTCATTTTGTATTTTCACATTGGGAGATGTTATTTAGTACCTTATTGCTTTTCATTTTGCACCAATTTGAAGCAAACACACTTCTTTGTTTTATTTATTTATTGCAATATTTTAGTAAACCAATAGAGATACACTTTTCTGGAGATTATTAAACTTTCAGTTTGACATATGGCCTGAAAGATGTTGTATAGTCCAATATCTCACTGGGCTATAACTGTTGGAGAAAAGTGGGTAAATAGTATTTGTAAGAGAGTCCTTCAAAATGTTTTTTCTATCGTCTTGGATGAGTTGCAGAGGCCTTGTTCAAAATCATTTGTTACAAATTTTCCTCTCAAAAGCATTGCAGAATTATTGCAGACATCTCAAACCCTTATTGATTTCGTTTTTGTAATTTCAGAGCACTAGAGCTGTATTTTGACACTTGCAAAGGAGCTTTGTATGAGAGAAACCACCTTTAACTACAGCTCATAATGTCCAGGTATAACCATGCAACTGAAAAATCATATTTATTAAAAACTGGCCCAAATCTGCCCATTTTCATTTCTAAATTGTTCAGTGAGACTGCAACTTAAAATTACCTTATTTCCTCACAATTTTGAGTCACCAAGTAGTCTCCAACAATCACAGCCCATTGAGGTACTGTTTTTACACCTTAAGTTGGATGAAAAAGACAAAAATAAGTTGACTTTTTCTATTTTGTCATTTTGAAGTTGAGATACCAACTGACAAATCCAACCTTGCTGTACATGGTCTCCTAACTTAGAAATTTCTCTACGAGCAAGGATGAGTTGTTTTTCTGTCTCTGCTTCAGTGAGAGTTTATTGTCTGTTAAAAACAAACAAACAAAAAAACCCTAGTGTTTGACGTTTGTTTCTCTTTCCTGTACAACTGGATGATAATGGGGGGGGCAACTTGTGTGTTTTTTTCCTCAGTGGCAAAACTGCAAATCATTTCAGTGTTTTTTTAGGTCTGCCACAATCTTGCCCCTGAATTTAAAAAGACAGCTTTCTAATCAATCCATCTAGTTGGTATTGATAACCTGTGAGCTGTGTCTGAGTAAAGTATTGATCTATGCAGCATTGATCTGCCCTTCACTGAGGATCATTCACTCACCGTTTTTGCAATACTGCTGACTTGTTTTGGATGCTATGTGTGTAGAAAAGGTGTTTTTCTTTTGTATGTAGAGAAAAGATATAATGTTAGTAATGAAAAATGAATTACTACAACTGTTTCTGTGTTTCCAAAAAACATTACTATTGTGCTAGCATTCATAAAGACATCTGTAAGTGTTCTAGTTTTAATCATAAAGGATAAAACATTTTGAGCACTGACTTGGAGATAAAATACTGTTTATGTAATAAAATTAATGACAAAGAAAATTTGGTCTAAGACCTTAAAAGCTAAAACCCGCCTGCTTTGGAATATTATGAGCGTGTTTAATTACTATTCTTTTTTTGTGAAGCAAATTTGAGTACAAGAAGACAATACCACAAGGAGGGTGTAGCTTAATTAAACTATTAAACATCAATTATTGTCTCCTTTCATTTAATTGACCAAATAATTGCCCTTTTAGTCTCTCTGTGATCATTAAATATACTGTATTTTCTTTTTTTCTATTTTCTTTTTTTTTTCCAGGCAAAAGATTTTAAAATTCATATACAAGCTGTGCTGGTTCTGTTACGTTTTTGCTTTGATTTATCTGTCTTATGCTGTTTCTTCCCTTACTTTGTCTTAGCGTTTGCTATAGGATGTGTCTAATCCCTGTGTGTGATATTCATGCTGTGTCAAACCTGGAGTTTCCCCTTTGGGGGAAAGCAATAGAGAGATGCACATGCTGACGAGAAGGCAGGGACAGGACAGACTCAAATGAGCCTGATAAGCCTGTGCCTCGGGGGAACGGAAACGGATTTGCCTAATTGGCAAATTTGTTCCACTTAGATAGCAGCAGAGCATCAAACAACACCACACCTAGCCCAGAAGACTGCCCCTTACGGGCAAACTGCTGGTCTGCTGTCAAGGTCACCATGCTGGCCATTAAACTGCAGACAAATCAAGCTGGAACATGATCTCCTCTGTCCCTCACAAAGTTTCACAAGTATATATATTTTCTCTATTCATTTTCTGCCAGAGGAGAGGCAGCAAATCAAATTGAGTTTACAGCATCATATTGTCAGCAGGGAGTCCAGAAGAATTTTATTTTTCTGACAGCTTCAAGTTGTTCCGAGATGTTAAAACGAGGACGCCGGCATGCCTGGAGCACTGCAGAAAGGTATCATCTTAAACTCAGCACACAAGGAATTTTAAACCCTCCTTGCATCACTCTGAAATTATTATGAGTAGTCAGCATTGATTCTAGTTAAAACTTGACTAATCTGAATAAAAAATATGACCAAAACAACCAGGTAAGAGGTGATAAAGAATAAAAAGAAAATCTGAAAACAATAAAAGCACAATAAAACAGAATAGTGAGACATTAGGATAAAATAAAAGCCACACAGATGTGATGGCCCACATCTGAAATCATCTAAATGGGAAGTGATAGCTACACAAAGACAATTACAAAGCAATTCACTAAGTTTTGTTCCATCTAATTCAATTTATTTTGAGTTTTATTAACAAGGGACATTCTTTCACTTCCTTCACCCCCCCCCCCCCAACACACACACACATGTCCCTTTTCCTTAGTCAAGTCTGGCTTTTTCTCAATAAAACAACTATCAGGAAACATCATTAAACAAATTGGTTCCCCAAATCTGAGTGAAGCATATTTCAAATAATTGGGGTTTCTGAATTCTCGTCCTGTATTTGGTTTATCTTAATGCCGTCTCTGGAAATATTTTGTTTATCGCTGAATAATTACATTTTAAGTACCTAAAATGAATCAGAATAGCAGGCCTGATGATTAATTATGCTTAGAATACTTGGGTTAATGGTTGCTAAATTACTTTACTTACACCACTAAAGATTATTTTTATTCAACCCTCACTAAACTTTTAACCTCGCAAAGCCACACAAACACTTTTTAAGTTTTAATTTCTGAAATATGTTGAAGTCATACATTAGTTTGTGGAACAGTGTCCTTCCTTTGATAGAGTTGCATGCAGTGAAAACTTTAGAAAATATAACTGTTTTTATTGGCAACACCTTACCATCCCTACACATGGTTGCATGGTCAGAATATTTATATAGGAAGTGATGCTGCAAAGAATCATGATTAAAAACAAGCCACAAGCACATAAATAGGCTGTTCACACCTGCTTTTTTTAATGTGTCTTTAGCTATTGATTTGCATTCAGATAGTGCTAATTATACATGTGAACGACCTCAATATGCATTGAAAACATTTCCACTCAAACCACTTTTGGGGGTGGTCTGGATCCATTTTACTTGGATACATTTGGTACTCCTGATCTATGAGTAAAAAGAAAAAGTCTGCTCAGCAGCCAGATGATTTAAGATGAAAAAAAAAGCCATACTTGGGAATATTTGGAATTCTTTCTTTTTGACTTTTTGAGTGTTATGGAACAATTTGTGACTGAAAAACATTAACAAAGTTTCCAAATTTTCACTTCAGGAAGATATTCTGTCCCACACAACAATGTTATTTTGTAGTGCTTGCTACCATAAAAGGCAGGCAATTGTGTAATTGACATTGTCTGTGTTTGTGTTTGTCTGTCTGTTAGTACAATATCTCATGATCCAGAAGCTGGATTTTAATGAAACTTTTAAAATATAATCACTGGATGTAAGGATTTGGGTTTTGTTTTGTTTCTTGGTTTATTTTGTTATTATGTGTTCTGTTTTTGTCATGTTATTGTTGTGTTTTGTCATCATTCATTCCTCCTCAGTCTGTCTCTTGTATATTCTGCCACGCCCATCTCCAACTGTCCACAATCTTCATCACTCACCTGTGCCGACTTACCTCATTATCCTCTGCTTTAAAAGCTGGTCATTTTCTACACTCCCCTGCCAGTTCATTGTTGTGTTGATGGTTTGTCTCTGGTCCCTCCTTGCCTTGCCTTGTTTTGGATGTTTTGTTATAGTTAGTTTTTGCTGCCAAGTCAGCCCTTTGTTTTCTTGTTTATTTATTTAAAGAATAAATTTTCGTTTCTTTTGGTCATGAGTCTGCGCTCTGGGTTCCTCTCGCTCACCACCGTTCATGACAGTGGATGCACATCTATCTGATAAACTTTTGGTGTTACCCTGATTTAAGATGGCCACTACAACCAACTCATCTTAAAAAGTGATGCTACTTTTTTGTTGATGCTGCTTGATGTTTTTGTCAAAACACAGAAAAGGGAGTTACACAGAAGGAAACAAGATCTGATTCAGCAATTTACAGTTTCAAAAACATTGTATTTTTCCTGAACATCAAAGCATGTGAACATCTAACTGTTCACTCCTTTCTACTTCTGCGACAAATTAGCAGCAACTGCTAATCATCTGTTGGCCGTGTTAGAGTTGAAAAATATTCATGTGTCAATACCATTAAACCTTTCACAAACCATACTCAGATACACAGTATGTCATGTTTTATAATTGTCTATCTTTTAGTGTATTTTACAGCTTCTAATAGATCTTTAACTTAGGTCAGATCTGCAGCATTTAATCCTTCAGAGAGTTTTTATGTTTTGAGATGGGACACTGAGTTGAGGGGGTGGGGTGGCCAACAGCAGCTTATTTGCATAATAGTGACGTAGCCATGAAACCACTCATTCTGAAATGAGCTCAAAACAGATAGAACTGACCAGGTAAAATCTCAATATCTGAGAATGATTTTGTGTATTAAATGTGATGAACATGTTTTGTATAGCCCACAGACCTATCCTAACTTGTTCAAGGAAGCATAATAGGTCCCCTTTAATAATATAAAAAAGGTCATATTGTCATAAAATCAACTGTAGCATTTAAATGTATTTTTTTGTTCAAATTCATCCTATCAGCATATTGACCTCACCAGAACTGAGCAGAGAGGGAGAAGACTTTTAACTTTCCAGCTGAAAATCAGATTTAAAATTGTGCTTGTGGTGAGTTCAGATGGAATGTAGGTGTTGTTAGATTTCCGCAAATGTCATCTTTGTAGATCACAGGCTTTCTATAATAAACACTCTGCTTCTTCTCGTACTTTCATTTTTTTTGTTATTATTATTAGCTCATTTTTTTGGTTTTAGCTCTTTTTCCCCTCTCAACCTTGGCTCTGATGCCTGCTGCAAACAAACAGTACATGTCACATTGTGCAAGCTTGAGATTCTAAAACCTTGACAGTAACCCAAATCACACTGTTTGATTTAAAAGATACTCGACTATGGGACTTTTTGCCGCAGAAGAATCTACTATGTCACAAAGATCCAAAAGATTTCAGTCCAAAAATCAAAGGAAATTAAGTACTGCCGTTGATGCTTTAGTTTTTATATCCAAACTCTTCCTTAAAAATTTCTGACACCGCTTGATATTTTTTGTAAGTTGTCAGAAAGTTAAATTGGCTGTTGGTGAGTGTATCACACTGAACAACCATGTACCACTAATTCAAGCTCACAACCAAAGATTTACTTAAAATATTTTCAAGATAAAAAGTTTTATCTCTCAGATACTTGAACTCCTCCACTTGAGACGGACACTCACTCTGACCCAGAATAACCACTACATCTTTGTTCATTGAGAAATGTGGACTTTGACTTAGATAAGCGGACTCTCATTCCAGCTGGTTCACACTCAGCTGTGAATTGCCCCAGTGCACACTGAAGATTGGGGGTTTAGGTCACCAGCAGAACGACATCAACCACAAAAAGAAGGAATAAGACCCTGCAATTCCCAAACTGAACACCTTTCTATCCACAAATGTGTCTTATGATCCTGTCCATCAACACCACAAACAGGATCAGAGACAAGGTCAGCCCTGGTGGAATCAAACCCACAATGCTAAACTTTGTGCTGAGAATGTGGACACAGCTCTTGATTTGGAGACCCAATAGCCCTTAAAAGCAACCCATGCTTTCTATACTCCCCTACAGAAGAGGGAGAATCACTGTACTCTCCCTTCTAAACAGTAGATGATGCTCTAAAGAAAGTAATACTGCTTCACAGCAGGAATGACACCAGAAGAAGTCATACAAATTTATACACGAACATAATAGCTTCTTTACTTTGCTGTTTGCAAGGTCAAGAACAGCAGGGATAAACTTCAAACCAAAACTGTTGCTTTTATTTTTTGATACCCCAGGGTACAGCATTACCATATTACCACCCAACTCTGAGCCGTGGCCTGCGATATGTCTCTGTACCTGCAGGGAAGCCATGTTGCTGCTGAGCTTGATTTCATTCAGGTGAGTCTCTGGTGCTGCAAGCAGACTTTAACTCTACTGTCTTGGACTGCAGCCGCTGACAGTAGTAATCACTCTGCTCTCAGCAGGTGAAGAACTAATTCACGCTGCTATGCCAAGCACACAGAGGTTCACTGTTGTCAGCTGCAGTCTGAAATGGTGCACTTAGAGGCTGTGGATCAGCAGGCGAATGACAGAGGACCGCAACTACTGGCAGGCCTTCAGGTAAGGAGAAATAAGATGAAACTGAACTAGCAACAATATCTATCTATCTATCTATCTATCTATCTATCTATCTATCTATCTATCTATCTATCTATCTATCTATCTATCTATCTATCTATCTATCTATCTATCGACTAGAGTTTGCCAAACTTCATGTGGAAGACTCGATGGTCAAATGCATCTCTTCTCAGCCAGTCCTAGTCGAAGTTAATGAGTTTTCTTCAACAGTGGCTTTCTCTTTGCCACTCTCCCATAAAGCTTAGATTGGCGAAGAACCGGAGCAACAGTTGTTGTAGCACTGTCTCTCCCATCCCAGGTTTTTATTTTTTTATTTTTTTTGTAAAGAAAGCCAATTTATATTGACCATGATTGGTTTATGACAGTGATAAAAGCATACAACATCCAAGGGGGTAAATAATTTTTTTATAAGCACTGTCTGTGTTGTGAATGAATCTCAGTTACCACCACACAAAGTTTTAAACCAATATCTGTAAAACTGACTGAATTATAGCAATGTTTCTGTTTTATAAAAGTCAGTTTGTTGTGGCAGCCATTTTGATGTGTGTTGGACCCCAAAGTTAATCAGTTGAAGATGTACATCCAATTGTCATTTCCTGAAAGTTTCATCAAAATCTGTTAAATTGTTCAAGAGATATTTAGCTAAAGACAGACAGCATTGACTTCAAACAGTTATTAGCAAAATTCAAATTGTACAAAGATTTTGTGCAATTTGTCAGTACTCAGAATATTTGTTGGGGATCTATTTCAGCTCCTAGCACATTAAACCTTAGCTCAGTATCTGTAAAAACTGAATGAATTACATACTCTTTTGTGTTTTTTTTATAGCAGGTGGTTATGACAGCAGAGTTCTTTTTGCTCACAGACAGACAGATAAACACATGAGTATACACAAAGATATGGGCAAAAATATTATCTTTCACCTTCGCTGTTTGATAAATTGTTAAAAAAAGGCATCTGTGTGTTTTCCTGCTGTACTTAAAGCCAAAAATGGAATAAATTTAATATGACATTTAAAATAAAGCTTGCTGAAGTCTGTTCTGTCTATAAAAGCTGTGTCCAGTTAAAACTCTTGTCACTAATAGTGAAGTAGTCCAAAACTTTTTAGAAATTATTTTTTTTACTATGATCGATTCTCTGTGGTCAGACATCCACTGAGCGCAGATTATTGCTTTGAACACTCCTGGGACAGATTATGTGGCGTTCTCTGGCGTTCATTAACATCCTGCACAGCAGTCCAGTAAACTCCCGCATGGCTCAGTTACAGCGAGACGTGGATAAAGTTCTTTACTCTTTCACCAGTGTTGCCTTGGAAAACTTGAAAGAGGCAGCAATGTAAGGCGATTTCAGGCTCTAAAGTCAGCTGTGTTTACGTATTGAAGCAGCGTACAGTACACAGCTGGAACTCATTTCATTTGCATCTTGTCAACTGACATGAAATTAGGAGTTGGGATTTCTTCAACATCACAGATATTAAGGTCTAAAAGAGGATGCTTTACAAGTTAAAGGAGCTGGAAATAAATGTCACGACCAAAATAAATATGCCTCAGAACACAAACAGAGTTTAACAGATCACATTGCATCATGACCTCAATTCCTTAAAATTTAAGCTTCAGCTTCTCTTTGAGGACAGTTTCACAGTTCTGCTCACAGAAGAGGCTTTAGCCTCTCAGCAAAGCCGAACGACGTAAAAAAACCAAACAAACTGCTTCTGCACTCCAGTATGTTTATTCTAGATGTGAGTCATGGGTTCCATATTTGTCAGTGCATTATTAAGGGTGCCAATACAGAAGTTTTACATTTTTGTCCTGTATCTTGTCGCACAGCTTTAAAATAAAACAAATTATACATGAAAATATGACACTCAATTGCTACCAAATGCTACTACATGTGGTAGTGGTAAGTTGCACAATATAGACAAACAAAAAAAATTGGTAAAAATAAAAATATTGTATATAACTGCATTTTTAGTGAAACACAAAAGATAATCCAGCCCTGTTTGGAGCTTTATAGCTCAGACATACTTCATAGTAAAAAAATCAATTAAAAGTTCAAACAAGTCACAGAAAGTTGGACTTTACATGTCTGAACTGGCTATTTGATATATTTTAAGATTTTTCCACAGAATGTTTAACTGACACTTGATGATGTCAGAATTCTAACTTTTATCTTAGAAATCTGGAATTAGAAACATCTGTAAAGACATTATGAGCTGTAGAAACATAAAAAATCATGTATGACTATCAGTCTACTGCAGCTCATGAATCAGGAATTTTACAGATATGACGTATAGTTCTTAAACACCAGCTGTTTGTTTGAGGCTTCATTTTTAATCTGTTTCTGTCTGCTTCTCATTAACTTGGCAGTCAGGGAGTGACTTTCGCAGGTATATGGTTATCATGGTGACCATAATGAGTCACTGGCAGCAGCTTTAACATTTCTTTTGGTCTTGGTTCTCTATACTTCTTATACAGCTCATACACCAAAATGTCAACATTTTTTTCTCAGCTTAGATTATTAGAACATTTTTGTTTAAATTTTGGACAACAGCTGCATCAACACCCTTAATAATTTCTTCAGAAATTTTCTAGTTTACTAAAACCATTCTCTTTGTTAGTCAGAATCACATTAATAAATGCATGAGGAGTTGCCTATTTGATGACCGCAATGCACTAGGGAAACCAGTGGTACACTGATACTCCATTTGTGTTAGCTGAATGATTCATCTCACACACACACATAAACACACCCTTGCATGCACACACACGGGCATATAAAATGAACACCTTCAGTTTCATATATTTATGAAGCCTGCTTATACCTTTAAGGAGTCTTTGGAGCCTAGTTTACCTTTTACTGTTTTAAATTGTGATAATAAGTCACTACAGACCTACAATGAAAAGACATTTTCAAAGTATAAAAACAAAATGTTTCAGTGCCCTCCTAATGGTGCACAAATTTTTAAGGGACCGTAAATAAATAAATATAATTATGAGCCAGCTTAGACTCTTGAGAATGGAGGCTGACTGATTGGTTGACTGGTTAATGGAGCTGTTTTCTGTCTTAAAAAAAAAAAGCACATCAACCACTTCTGAGCTGATCAACATATCTTAAGAATAGAGTCAAAATCAAGTAGTGTATCGATATCAAATAGTATTTACTATAGTATAGTAATCAAAGTATATTACTTTAAATAAACATGTTTTTTTAAGCTGTACTGAAAGAAAGTTCTTTAATTAATTAGATATTTAGTTACAGCTGTGGTCAGATGTTTACATCCACACATGGGCATGAATGTCATCATAATTTCACTCTCCACTGAAAACACCAGACCTATTTCCAAAAGAGAGAATGCAAAATCTTAGTTCACTAGAATACACCACCACCACCACCAAGTCCAAGAGTGCCAAAAGGTCCACCTGTAATGTTTCATACTCTGTTTTACTTACGCTCTGCTCCTGATGAGCAGACTGGAGTCAGCTGAACTGGGTTACCTGCAGGAGAACCTGGCACCTTCAGGTCACAGAAAAAGAGGAGCTACACTGAAGGCAAACATTCACTATGGCAGGTAACAAACATAACAAGAAGCTTCTGTTTAACTGTATTCATGCTGAAAATACATTTTTTTTATTCATAGCTCAAAAAAGTCAAATATGTTTGAATGCAATAATTTAGTCTGAGACTTAGTACTGAATTAGAATATGTTTTGTAATTGCTTACTTTTGAATGCACAAGAAAAGAACTGCAGCGTAACCAGAAAAGAAATGGTTTCATAATTTAAGCACTTCTGTCAATCAGTGTTATGCAGGAGAGGAGGGGGATGGGGATAGGGGTGTGGGGTGCACAGAACAGTACAGAAATCCACACCAGTATAATTATTTTTTTGTTTCTCCACTTCGGGAAATGAAAGTAATTACACAAACACTAACTCTTTGTCTCAATTACCTTCTTTCTTTAGACCATAATCCTTCCTCTGATCACTAATTTGTTTTTTTATCTCAACCAACAGAAACTTTTCTTTGAGGCTTTTATGAGCTTCTCTTCCTTATGCTTAGCACAAAGTCACTGTGCTTTCTCTGTCTCAGTTAATGTATACATTAACACATGTACTCTCTTCTTCAGCTTGGCTGTCCTGTCAATGTTAGCTAACCTACAAATCATTGATATCAGTGTGTCAGTATATACTGCTAAAAACAGAAAGCACAGAAAGCACTGATCAGCTTAAACAAAGCTAAGTGATCTTTTGTCACGCTGAAGGTTTTACTTTTAATGTTAACTCTTGAAAATCAGTCATTGTTTCATGTTTAATACATTGTGCTGGATAAGAATAAGTCTAATGAGAAAAGAGCCAACATTTCTGACTGTGGAACATGTTAACAAAACTTTATCCATTTGCACCAGGGGGTCTGAAACTTATTATACAAAGGTCCTCATCTAAGTTCAAGACAAAGTCAAATGTCCACAACAACTAACAATTAGCAAATTCATTTTTCAATTAATTGGCTTTCATTTTACAACTAGTGCTGGGCGATATAACGATACATATCGTGGGGACGATAGAAAAGTGTCTACCGTGATATATTTTCTTCTATCGTTTCTATCGTCTCTATAGTTTCTGTCGTTTCTATCATAATTGTATCGATGATTCATGTAAATATTTCATAACGTAGGCTACGACGAATGTATTAGTGTTGTCACTTTGCAT
>NC_051443.1:5347262-5354409 GCF_001649575.2 Kryptolebias marmoratus
CTAAAATGCAGCAGATCTCATTTGTGAAAGTTCAGTTAAATGTCACTTAGAAATAAAGCTTGAAAAAGGTAAGAAATGAATTTTCTTTTTCATATTTTTCAGAGAATAACTGACACGTAATTGGGGTATATCGTGATATATATCGTTATCGTGATATAAAATTATCCATATCGTGATATAGGATTTTTTCCATATCGCCCAGCACTATTTACAACCAAAAGAAATAGCTTCGTTTACCTATAGTTATTTGCTTGTGGACCTAAGCTTCTCTAACTTTTGTCAGTAAAGCTTAATGTGAACTGAAGTATTATTAAAAAAAACAAACACACAAAAAAAACTATTTCAGCTTAATTCCGTTAATTACTTTTCATGTCTCAACAAAACAAAATGCCTTTGTTTTCACACAGGAATTAACATGTTAAATAAACTGAACTGAAAGGCAAAATACACTATACCATCAAAATGACTGAGGTGCCCTAAGGCTGTTTAAAATAAATAGTAATCTAGTGTGGAAAAGCAGCACCATCTTCCTAAAATGGGCTACATAAACCTTGGTGCAAAAAATGTTGTCAAACAGAGTAACTGGCTCCAATGTTCATTTATCAAATAGTCACAATGTGAGCTTCTTACCACATTTACTGCTGAGAATGCAAACAACCTCCAAATATTTGGAACTGCACATATGAGAGCAAAATGAATGCATATTTCCATACATCTTTAAAAACTTGGTTTTCTAATTCTACCTTTTCTTTTGCTAGATTTCTGCACTCCTAAACTCTGGAACCAACTACCTGAAAACCTGAGATGTGCAGAATCTGTTTGAATCTGATTTTTTTATTCCCAATGGAACATAGAAAACAATAAATGTTTAAAATAAGAAATTTTAAGGAAATGAAAGGGTCATTTTAAATTTGATGGCAGCATTACATTTTAAAGAAGTTCAGACAGATGCAACAAAAGTACAAAGAAGAAACAGCTACAGGAGCATTTTGCAACTACTAAGAATAATTACCAACAGGTCAGTCAGGGGGTTGGGTATGAAAACAGCATTTTAGAGAGTCTGAATTTCTCACATTTAAAGATGGGCAGAGGCTCACCAGTCTGCAAAGAACTGCATCTAAAACTGTGGAATGATTTAAATTAATGTTACTCGATAAAAAAAATGCGACATCCACAAATACTGGTTAAAGCTCTATCATACAAAGAAGAAGCGAGATGTGAACACTATCCAGAAACACAGTCATCTTCTCTGGATAAAAACTCATTTAAAATGGACTGAGGCAAAGTTATACAAACTGTTCTATATATTTATGAAATTCTTTTTTAAAACCTTAAAAACCTCAGACATGACATCCAGCCTGTTTTCAGTGCACATTTCAAAAGCCTGCCTCTCTGATGATATGGGGTTGCATTAGTGCCTCTGGCAAGGGCAGTTTACACATCTGGAATGACACCATCATTGCAGAAAATAACATACAAGTTTTGAAGCAGCGTATGCTCCTATCCAGAAAACATCTTTTTCAGGGAAGACCTTGCACATTTATGCAAGGCAGTACTAAACAACACACTGCATCCATTACTGAACTGGCCTGCCTGCAGTCCAGATCTCTCACCAGATGAAAACATTTGGTGCATCATGAAACAAAAAATCCATCAAAGAGCCAAGACTGTTGAACAGCCAGAATCCTCCATCAGACAAGAATGGGACAACATTCTCTTCTAAAACCTCCAGCAGCTGATCTTCTCATTTCCTAGATATTTACAGACTGTTGTTAAAAGAGGATATGATACTTCACAGTGGGAACCCCTTTCCCAACTTTTTTGAGATGTGTTGCTGCCATCAAATTCAAAATTACTTATTTTGTTCCTTTTTTTTACTAGTTCAAACATTTAAATTGGTTACTCTGATTCACTGTGAATAAAATATGGGTTTATGAAATTTGCAAATTACTTTGTTTTTATATAAGCTTTACATATCGTCCCAACTTGGAGTTGTATAACAGGGGACTTGGATGGTCTTGGACCAGAGTTCAGACTTTGAGATTCACTGGTTTAAGCTATAAAACTTTAGTACTTTAGTAGCCTGAGTATATAGAGGGTTGTCAATCATTTTAGGTGTAATATCACTGTTCCAGTCCTGTTTTAAAATTTGATGGTAACATTGTTATTTTGTTCATGTATAGATGATAGATTGTGTCTTTAGGTAAATGAAAAGCTTCAGCTGTTTAGGCACACAGCCTTTGATTTTGACATATTTGCCTGCTGAGCTACTGCATGAAAGCACACGGCATCAGACAGCAGCACAACACACACCACTTAACAAGACTGTCTGTGAAGCTTCATTTTATATAGAGAGTAAAAATTAACTGGGAGTTTTATCCACACACAAACACACAGCTTCAAAATGGCAAGGTAATGTTGGAGAAATGAATGCATGACAGCTAAACAAGTAAAATAAAAAATGAAGCAAAAAAAAGAAAGAAAGAAACAGAAACAGACACATATAGATTCCCCAGCCGATAATTAGTCTAATTTAAACAAAAAGTTGAACAACTGTCTTCAGATTATTGACTGCAACTTTGGCTAATAAACTGAACAAAAAACTGAATATGTGTCTTGATGTGCCAAAGCTGGAGAGCAAAAAAGCAATTCCCTTATGAACGCAAAACAATACTGTGAGTAAACCTGACAGATGACAGCTCCTCTCAAGGCAACACAAGGTAAAATGTTACTTGTTTGAAGTGCAAGCAGCCCTCACCTCGGCCACAGGCACTCCCTCTGGGGGACGACAGTGCAGCACAATCATGCCATTCAGAGGCACCTCAGTGCCTTGAGGGTCCTGCTCAAAGTTCTTCCTCAGGTCTAAGAAAGACAACAAAGAGCATGCATTAAAGATCAACTACAAGAGCTTTAGGAGGCAACATTAAATGTCAATTTGCTACACATGTGACTTTCTATCTACAGCCAAACCTACATGGAATAATGACTATCATACCACACGTTTGATGATTTTTTTTTTGTTTGTTTGTTTCTCTGAGACATTGAGGTCAATCTGGAATCAGAGCGATGTAAAATTGCTTACATGCAATGCGGACGGTTGCCTTGCGGCTCTTGGAGGTTCCCAGCTGACTCCAGGCAACACACAGGCACCAGTAATCCTCCGGACCATGAAAGTCCTCCACCTGCTGACGTGACACATTGATCATCACATCACGGATCTTCAGTCCTGCAGACAAAACGGATGATTGCTCAGATTTGCTTTCATTATATGGCAGGGCTGATGAGGCGAGGAGATGAAGATACACAGAGACAAGCTGATGAGTGAATTTTGAATCTGATGAGATTATCGGCTGTAAACAGATCTGCCATTTGTCAGGAGGAAATTGGGGGGAGACTGCTTGTCAAACCATATAAATTTCAAGGAATTTGTTTGGACAGCAGTTTAACCTGTGTTCTTTCATGTGGCACAGATTCATAGAGCTGTCCATTTCATTCTGAATATTAAAACTCTTGTCATTATTGCTCTTTTGAACGTTTCAATCTGGCAAACAAATTATCAGGACTGTGTATTTCTTTCTTTCATTCCCTCTTTCTTTCTTTCTTTGCTATAACATTTTTTTATGCCTTCATATCCTCTTTCACTGTTGACAATAATCTATTTATGCAGAAATAGCACTAACTACTTTTGAGCAGAATCATTAACTGAGAGGAGGAACAGATCAGCTTCTCATTGTTGTAAAGGAGAGCACGATCACTTAATTTTTCTTTCTTTGAAAACATCTGAAGAGCCTGTAATTTATGGAGCGGGGGGAGAGACACAAGCAAAACAGCTCAGCTGAATGGTGCATCAGTACACAAACACATTCACTGACAATCAAATCATTTCAATATCTGCAGCAGAACTCTGACTTCATGTCACAAAGTTCGTTTGTTAATATCTGCATATTGTCTATGATGCAGCCCATAATGAGCCAGGCATGAGACGAACATTTTCTGGCAAAATTAAAGGGAATTTAAAAGACTGGGGTTTCAATTATGCCTGACGATGTACAAAAGATGACAGGCTTGGGCCATTAATGTGCTGAATAATAGGGGTTGTTTCATCGGAATGGAATAAAATAACAGCCTTTACCAAATGTTCCTGATTGTCTGTGTAACCCTGCAGAAAGCTGCAATTCACTCAGCCAAGATGAACAGAATATTTTTAATATGTTAGTACATAGTTATGAAGAGCTCATGTTTGGTGTCTGGTGTCCAAACTCGTTGCTCCCCACAGGATGCAATTCATTTTGCAAAGTGAGGGGGTGGGGGGCATAACAAATATCCACTCTGATGAAACAAAAACAGTATTCTTTAGTGTAGGTGGTAAAAGCAGTGTGTTTGGATTGAGCTGTAGTCAGATCACATGCCCCAGCAGCTACAGCAGGTTATGTCATGTTTTCCTAATTTTAACTGCTTTCTCATGTCTCCAAGCCATGTCACATGTGTCTGTTGTGTTTAAATGTTGTGCATAAATAAACTGATTTAACAGGACGTGACAGGAGCCAGATCTGCTTTCCTTTAAAAAGGAACCACCTTTTTTCTCTTTTAAAGAGGAAGATCAGTTCCGAAAAACAGAACGTATCTTTAATTTTGATCTGCAGTGTACATTAGGATTAAAATGGAAAAATGTAATGATGTAAACATAATTTATAACCACTTTTTTTTAATGCTCAATTCCAATTTTTAGATGAGTTCACATTATTATTGTTTACATTATAATTTAAATGAGGCTGCCATCAGACTCCACTGTACACAGTCTACGGCCCTGAAGTGACCTGCATGCGCAGAAGAAGACGTTATGTCACATCCAGCATGCTGTGTTTATAGAAATAAATACAGATGCTACATATGACAGCATGTGTGTATCAATTCTAAAGTAGTTGTGCAATCAGAGCCGAAAAAAATTATCTGACATGCTTGATTTAATCAATGTTGTATTTCGTCTTTCCGCTTCCCATCTTCCCACCCACAGAACTGGACATCTGGAGCAGGAGCAATGAACTGACAGTAAAGGATAAAAACAAATTCAAGTATGGATCCTGTTACGCTATTATTAAAACAGTCTGATATTAATGTTAGTATTATTAATACTAATATTTGGATCAATCCAACGCCTACTTCAATGACTTTTATGTCAAAGTCAGACTATCACACAGTTCAGACTGAGGTCAATCTGAAAAACACTGGACATGTATCCCGTTTAATACTATATATGAAAATGACCTGGCTCTAGTTTGAAAAAATTGAAGTAGTGATGTTCAGACAGTCATAAAAACATCTGATATGTGGTGTGACGTGGGCAAAAAGAGTTGGATTTGGGCTATTTTTGGTTTAAGTGTGAACGTAACCTATGAGATCAACAAACCATGTGGCCGTGTTTTGTTTGGACAATTTTTAAAAATCATTCTCTTTTTATGTGCATGGCTCATTTTGTTGCCTACCTAAACACACATCATACCGTCCTTGGCAGCCACCCCCACATTTATGATTTAATCCATTGGAGCAGTGGATCAGACTGATTCCTGGCATGAGACCAGGAGGCGTGGCAGGAACAGAGAAGCTGTGACATATTTATTTTACTTTATTTGTTTTACAAACTAGCAACGAGCTAACCATAGTAAAAACGAGTAATAATAAACTTTGCTGGAGAATTTCTTATCACCCAATAGTCTGTGGGGAAGTTGTCTTGTATGCAACCAGTCTGCGATGCTAAAAAGGTTGGGGACCTCTGTACGAGAGTACACTTAAGAAATGAAGATGAAGCAGATTTAGACATTTATTATTTATCATCTTTGTGGTTTCTAGACCTGGACGTTCAAGGATATAGCCTTAGATGTTTTCTGTCAAATTTGCTCTTGCGATAGATTTAACATGCCTGTGAGTACGATTTGAGATACCCACAACACTTCTGACAATTTTGAGAAAGTCTGTCGCACAAGAAAACTGAGAGCCTCTGCAAATGCTTGGAAAGATTTTGGTAACTTTCCTGCAAATGCTGTTTACTATCTAGTTGCCAACAGTTGCAGCACAGCAAGAAACCAGCTTTACAGTTGTGTGACATTTAAAAGAAATCTTTGGTTTTGACACATAAAGACAATCACAATTTTACACACCAATACAGGTAACATACTATGAGCACATTCGTGAGGATAGTGTTTTACAGTTATTTATTGAAAAGTAAGTAGCAATAATAATATGCTGGGGGAATTTGTACGGTGGCCATGAAGTGCAAACCACAACAACATTAATGAAGCACACAAACGAAAAACAAAGCACACAAACAAAAAATGAAACACACAAACAAAAACCAGAAACGCAGTTACATTAACAAACCGGAAGAGGTAGGTCCCAGTGGGAGATCTGAGAAATCACTGATTGGACGACACCACTTTTGAACTGGGAGTTCGGGCTTTTGCTCTTTCAATGTTTCGGTAGTGTGGTGATTTGGGTTTTTTCTGTGTTATGGTTTTTGTTTTTATTTAGTTTGTTGGTTTGCTTGGTTTCTGTCTTGTCTCTTGTTTCATGTTTCATTTGCTCCTCAGTCTATCTCTCTATCTCCCTGCCACACCTACACCTGTCCCCGCTTTGTAATCACGTCACCTGTCTCCATTTACCTAATTATCCTCAGTCTTTAAAACCCGGTCATTGCCTTCCACACTCTGCTGGTCCATTGTCGGTGTTAGTTGTCTATTGTTTGATGTAGTCTGTTTAGTTACCCTTGTGCTGTGTTCCTAAGTTCTGTCGGTTCCATGTTTGTATTTAAATTTAGGTTTTGTTTGTTTCCTGCCACATCAGCATTTTTGTTTTTGTTTATTCTCTAGTTTAATAAATTAGTTTTCTTTTTCCCTTTACTATGAGTCTGCATTCTGGGTTCGCCTTAGTCTCCACTGTTCCTGACAGGTAGGCGGTAGTGCTGGGCGAGATAACGATATATATCGTGGGGACGATAGAAAAGTGTCTATCGTGATATATTTTCTTCTATCGTCTCTATCGTTTCTATCGTCTCTATAGTTTCTTTCGTTTCTATCATAATTGTATCGATGATTCATGTAAATATTTCATAACGTAGGCTACGACGAATGTATTAGTGTTGTCACTTTGCATA
>NC_051443.1:5354718-5367554 GCF_001649575.2 Kryptolebias marmoratus
GCTAACTCTGCTAATGCTAATGCTAACTCTGCTATTAGACTGTTTTCTCATCTGACGCCAACACAACAAACCTCTTCTATCACTTAAAGAAGAACCACGAAAAAGAATATTTAACAATCCAAAAAGTGCAAGGTCAAACAAGTTGTAAAAGTGCTGGGGAAAGTTGCGAAAAGGAAAACTATAGCTGGCCGAAGATAATGGAGCCTGTTGTCATTTGATACTGTTACGTCGTAAAGTTATAGTAAGTTGCAGTAAAATGCAGCAGATCTCATTTGTGAAAGTTCAGTTAAATGTCACTTCGAAATAAAGATTGAAAAAGGTGGGAAATTAGATTATTTTTTCATATTTTTCAGAGAATAACTGACAACATACGTAATTGGGGTATATCGTGATATATATCGTTATTGTGATATAAAATTATCCATATCGTGATATAGGATTTTTTTCCATATCGCCCAGCACTAGTAGGCGGGAAGACAGTCACAGCACCCTCTATTGCCCAAACTGACAAACAAACAAAAAATAAACGCCTGATTTTCAAAGACCAGCACATTCTGCACATTTTAGTGAATCTGGGCTTCAGGTTTTCTTTCCTCTCTTTTTTTAAGTGTTGAGGTTGATTGCCTTGTTGGAAGACCCACTTTTGTTTCAACATGAAAAACAAACAGAACAAGAATTATGAGACACAGAGCTTTAATTAAGACAAGTTCTAATCTCTGACATCTAATATAGAAGCTTAAATTTTAAAACTATGTTTTAGGATGCAATTTAAACACAATTTCAATCAAATGTATAAAAAAAAAAACAAAATGTGCAAACATTTTCATGTTGATTCAACTATTTTCCAGACTAGATTTTAATTAATTGCTTGACCATCAACATATGACAAGGTTTCTATTCTTGCAGCATTTAAACAATTTCAGAGTTTCATCTGTCACTGGCACTAAAATGCTGCAGGAGCTGCTTCCCTGCTTTTGGGAGCATCTTAGGGCACAGTCATGCCAAAGGACAGTTTGGCATGTGACCGTGATAGGTAGAAAAAAACTGCTTTAACATGAGACACAGCTGCCCTTGGGGATCTTGGACTAAAAAAGAAGAAAAAGAAATCTATAAGAGGATTTTTTTCTGTGTTTACATGATTATATTTTCTGAAAGAAAAAAATAAAAACAAAAATTAGAAAACTGAAAGTAAATAATCATGGATTTCTAAGCAACATCTCTCAGCAGCTGTTCAGAACTCATTGTGAATCATGGCCTCCTGCATTTGACTCATTAATCACATGGACCTCCACTTGTAGAGGAGCTGTCATTCTGCAGGTTTTTCCCATCATGCAGTGCATTAAAAACAGCAGCTTAGACATGGACAGGGATTAAATGAAAGCTAATAAAGTGAAATGAAAGGTTATCTGAAGGAGCCTAATTAAGTAATGTAAAACAGAAATATTCTCTGCAGACACTGTAATCCTCTGCACTAACTTACTGGTATTACTATGTACAATACCCCGACCCCCTGCATAGACTTAAAGTGCCTGATTGAGTGAGAGTGCAGCTGATTTCACTTCAGAAAAACACAAACACAAGATTGTACTCAAGTAAGGGACAAAGTAATATAAAAAAAACATTTTCTGAAAGTCTGTGTGACAAATGATGAGCAAATATTGGTCTAAATGCTCCATTAAGAATGCAAATATACCCTCACTAACAACAAAAGAACACCCAGAATGAATGGTGATGGGTCTATAATTTTGATTTAGAAGGAGCTGCACATCCAGAACAGGCACCAGATAGAATAAGTGGCAGCATTATGAGTGAAGTGATTGTAAGCCCTTTTACAAAACATTTCTGTAAAATAGCTGCAAAGAACAGTCTATCTTTAAGCTTTTTCTAAATTGTTTATAAATTTACTAATGGAGCCAGCCATGTCTCTCATAGATATAAGGTTTCAGAAATGAACTTCAAGCAACCAAAAAAGGCTTGGAGAAGAACTCAGGTTTGTTGACGTAAGGAACTACACATTAAATGTCTGATGGACGTCTCCCTCATATCATTTTCACAACATGACTAATTAACTGAGTTTACAGATCCTCTTTGTTGTTAACCAATGTTTTAATTAAATGCCAAGTTTCCGTGCGTCATCATTGATCCTTTGCTTTGTAATGAATCTGTTTATTGTTGTTTAGGTTTTTAAATCCCATGGTCACGTGGTCTCACAGACCATATGTCGTCATTAAGTCACATCTTTGAGTTGCAAAGCCAGCTTACTTTTTCACATGTTAGCTGTTTCAGCTCTGTTACTAACATACTTGGTGGATTAAAGATGCAACAGCAATGGGCCGACTTTAATCCCCCAGACCATCTTGGTCCATTTAGAAATCACACTGAGACAGCCAGGAGGCATCTAAGATACTGTTAAGTGTCCTGTGGAAGTGCCTAGTGTTATCTGGTAGTTGCTGGAGGATCAGTCAGTTAAAACAGTGAATGAAGGTCATCACTACACAGTATAACCTACACGTATCCTGAAGGCTCTGGTCACCCTACACTGATCAGGCCAAAAGAAGACTGTTGTATTGTGTGGCAAGCATTACAGAACTTCAAGAAATCTGCAACTCCCATCCGGATGCAGATATTAGACTTTTTATAACACCCTATTTCATCTACTAAGGGTTCATTGCATTGTATATAAAGTGCCACTAACTCCAGAACAGACACAGTTTTGTCTGTTGTGGTGCTGTAACCAAAAATCTTTGCATGTTGTTAGTGCCTAGAATATGTCTTGGGTATCAATCTCAGCCACTACAGTAACAAAATTGTAACATTTTTGTATTTTTTAAAGAACTGTGGAAGCCATCTTGAATTGGGTTGACTCCCGAATGTAATCAGTTGTAAAGGTACATCCAATGATTATTTTGTGCAAGTTTCATTAAAATTTGTTTAGTGTTCCATGAGCTGTTTTTGGTAACAAATAGACACAGGCAAAAACTTAATCATCCTACTTTGCCTTGCAGCGGCATGCCATAAATATGGAAACTTGGTACTGGTTTGTCAATTTTTTTTTTTTTGAGTTAGACATAAGTATTACACAAAAAGAAGCTGCCATTTTCATTTTGAAGTGCAAAAAACAGAGGAAACTACTGAATATATTTCAGTATCCTGAAATATTACCGTTAAAAACATATCATACTGAAAATTTATGTGCTTTTTAAAACATGACTGACCATTTTAAACAAAAACCAATGTCACACACTCTTGTTCCAAACTATGCAAAAGTAAAAATATTGTAATTTCATCGTGCTTGAGGGTCTTTTCCATCACACATCTATTCAAATGCAAATGCATGAAATAATAATCCTAAATGAGCCAGTCATACAGGGGGGTGGTATTCTTTTGTTAGACCGAGAGCCACAGTTTCTTTTCAAACTCAAGTAAACAAAAGGGTAAAAAACTTCCAGGTTTTCTCACTTTAGTTGGGGATCAGAGATCCCAGTCCATTTTCAAACAACCAAAAGGACACTCAGTGACAGTATGTTAGAAAAATGATCCAATAAGTGCTCGGTCATGCTGCTGGGAACAGTCACTTCTCTGCATTCAGGAATACAAACATCGATTCAGCTCCTTCCACCAGTTTGTCCCTAGTTGCTTGTTTATTTTCCTTTTTACCTCTTTTTCTTTTGTGCTCCCTTTTCTTTCCCTTCAGGCTCACGCTTGTGGCTCATGACAGAGTGCCACAAAGCCTTTACGACAAACCTCAGGGTGCAACCGGTTCCACTTGCTCATTCAATCATGTCTTTTCCTGCGTCTTTATAAAAGAGACTGAAAGAGATTTACCAAGGCTGATGTTCACTTATCATCTCATGTTGCACTCTTATCTCTCCTTTTTGTCTCTCCCTGTGGTGTCTCCCTCCCAGCTCAAGCCCATTGTTTTGCTTTGGCTGAGTTGATGAAGAGGCCCTATGAGAGCCAAGCAGTGCCAGTTACAAGTGGCCTGATCCGATGGGCTGTCTGGTCCGGCTCAGCTCAGCCACGTGTGTGTTTGTTGCACACTAAACTCCAAAGCAAAAAGGGAGCAGATCTGTGTTTGTCTTAGGTATCCTTGTGAGGTGGCTTAGCATACAGCGTGTGACATGGCGCAGACCACGGGTTGAAGTGGACGGATTTAGCTTTAGGAGATGTAAACCCAGCTTTGGGGGAATGTTCGTGTGATGTGACATTGCGGCATGCAGCTCAGCATGTGAGGGGTGGGGTGTGGGGGGCTGTGAGGGCTGGCCGAGGGCCAGACACAGACGTACCCTGCTAGACAAGTGGAACACGCTCCCAGCAACATCTTCAGCCTGGTCCCAGCTGTGTTTGTCATACTTAATCCCAGCACCAAGGGGACGCATTACTCCATGCATAAAAAAATCATGATAATTCAACCATTAAAATGCAGCAAGTCCTTATTTGTGCTGTTTCTCCCAGTTGATGTGTTTATATTTTCCTAAAAGCTGCATGCCTGCTTATTAGAACTAGCTTCTGCATATACAAGTAGTTTTTACTCAGCGGGCCACTTTATTTATTTCACTTCCATTTCTTTAACTAATAGTTTGTGGCGCAGAGAGACTTAAAGGCATTCCACTTCTCCCTAAGCAGTCTGCATCTTACTCTCTATGCTGCAAGTTCATGAAGAGTTGATGGTATCTCACAAGCTTCTAGGGCCATAATATCCAACTCTGGAGGCTGTCTTTGACAGGGCATCAACAGGAAGAGACATCCATACTTCCTCAGCCCGCATTCAAACACTATCTCTTTATCAGTAGATCTGCAGGAGCTGCTCTCCTCTCCTCCAGATAATCAACATAGGATCATTTTCAGCCTCTTTTTCACTCTTCCATCACCCTAACTGTTTCCAATGTCCTCTTTCTCTTATCTTTCCATCAGGGTATCATCCTTTCAGCCGGAGCCTAAAGCCTCTGTTCCACCTCCCTCGCCCTCACTTCTCTTCTTTCACTCTGCCCTTCCATAATCTCTTTACTTCTATCACTCATTTCCATCTATTTGCCCTCTAACAGCACGTTAATAGAAGGAGAAATCAAGTCATCTTCAGTGATAAGTTGCAGCATACAGCACGCCGCTGTTTCTTTTAATTTGAAGGCAAGCCTTTTTTCCTGAAAAAAAAGAAAAAATCAGATTGCTTTTGTGACTTTGAAGACTCGATACATCTCACTCAAATCTGGAGTTATCAGTGAGTTGTTTTCCTGAGGGGAGGTTAAAATAAGGGTAGTCATGATTAGATGGAAAATCTCATGAAGCCTTGTTTTTCTAAGGTTTTTCAAGCAGCTTAGCAACTGCAGAAGGACGAAACAAACCGAACATTTAAAAACTTACTGTGCTGAGAATCATTTTTACCAGAAAGTCTATCTACAGTATACAGACCTTTCTTGACTAAATGCAAACTTTCTGCTGAGACTGATACTTAGGCAAAATCAATAGTAAAATTTTGTCATTTAAAATTTTTGGAACAAACACACACACACACACACACGGGCAAAAAATTCATTGCCTTTTGGCTACAGGCTATGAAAATGCTTTTAAATTTATTTGCAATTCGATTTTTTTTACAGATGTGTAAACTTTCACTTTTTAGGTCTGCAAAACCAGTGAGTTAGTCAGCCTTTAAGATCACATTGTAAAGATTTTGAGACTGTAAATATCTGTTTACAAATATTTCCAACATTTGAAATTGGAAAACAAACCTTTGTCAAACTGTGGCCTGACTGAACAGGGGAATTTTAAAGTTTATGCTCATATAAAAAAAGAATTGCATTTCTAAAAAACAAAATAAGAAAAGACAAACAAGAACATTCTGATTAAAGAAACGTTTTTGTGAACATCCTAATGAAGCAGAACACTGCATGTAAAATTCATTGCTGAAAGTTCTCACATTGTGTGTATTTGACTCTGCAAATTACAAGTGTGAATTTTATCCTAAAAACTGCCTGCAGGGTGAAAAAAAAAATCCAACCTGTCAGAGGACAAAAGATTTAGATTTTTTAAACTCAGCTACAAATCATAAAAGTAGAAACTTTAAAAGACCCACTTGGTCAAAGTGAGTAAGTGTTAATTAACTTAACTTTTCATTCTTAGGACCTAAATGGTTACCATTTGTTCTCATGACATCAGGAAGTATAACTCACCTGAATCATAGGAGTGCTCCTGCTGTCATCTTTCTTCAAAATCTACTTGCCTTTCAGGACCTGCAGCAAGGCTGAAGGCAAGAAAAATCATCTGTCGTGTGACTGGACAGTTTGATTTGTGATCGAGCTCTCTTCGTCAGTTCAGTCTGAGATATAAAGAGGAGACCAGAATCTGCACATTTAAACTTAAAGTCATAGACAGCTGGGTTTTATGCTGAGCTCTCTGCTTTGTTACAATGCTCAGTAAAATTGTTCAGTATAATTGGTGTCTGTGCTTCCTTTTTTATCACCCTACGCTGAAGGCAAAGGGGAGCGATAATGTTTTTGCCTGTGTCTGTGTGTGTTAATTTGCCACACTTTATTAGAATTTCAGAATGTAATTATTGGGTGAACATCTGCAACTTCCTAACTTTTGAAGTTAACCTGATTTAGGCTGACCACAACAGCAAAGTGAACATAGCAAACTCAAAATTGGCTATATTTTAGTTAATTTGAGGTCAAATTTGGTGTGGCAGTAGACGAGAATCATTCACAACACATAATCCAAGTTCTTGCAGGATCGCACACAAGATATTACAATATCAAATGAAATACCAAAATAGCTACAACTTTGTTATTTGTCAACATAAGATGATCTTAGTCTAAAACTAAGCATGAAAGGTAGTGAGAGATTAGCATTCCTTTAAATGGCAAGCTTTGAATTTTTTTTTTTTTAACGGATACTATTTTTTTATCCACATGCACAAACTTGGATTTCTCAAACAGATTGATGTGACAGGGAGACAAAGATTGATTTACCTCTTCAAACTCTGGAATCATTCGGAATCATTTAACAGGCTGGAAATCCTCACAACTTTAATGGGAGCCCGTATGGAAGCAGCAGCCTCTGCTGCAGCTTAAGTCCCTCCTAATTTATCTTGTTCTCCTGTGATCTGACAAAAGTCCAAAGTAGGCGTGCTGGCTCTGTTGAGGGATAGCAATACATCCATACTGATTTAGCTTAAAACTCTTTTCCAGGCTCTCTTCTCTCTCCTTCTCAGTCAGTTACTGTTTGTTCTGTTTTTTTCTGCCGGGACTATCCAAGAACACTGTGGCCTGCTTCACTTCATCCAAAGTTTTGATGGGTGTAACTATAAATTATAATTTTCAAGTAATTAGTTTTCTAGTGGAAAAATAAAATAAAGTAAAATATATATTTTTATTCTACTAAATAAAGGGATAATCCTGTCATTTTTGCAGTAATGTTCTGTCAAATAGTTATCAATAATTAGTACCTTATCATCTGTGACATCAGTCATAGAACAAGGGGTATGGAGAAAAGGGCAGTCTTTTAAAAAGTTGAATTTGATTTCACAGTCACCTTGTTTCTGACATGTTTTTTTTAAAGAGTCTCAGGACCAACCATAGGAATTTCTGCTTTGTTCTTATTTAATTTGAAGAAGTTCTGTGACAGATGATCTTTGACATCAGTAAAGCACTGGATAAGACTGTGTTTACAAAGTAAAGGTGATTAGCATAAATGTATATATATATATATATATATATATATATATATATATATATATATATATATATATATATATATATATATATATATAAAACTGTGAATCATCAGCATAGGAGTGACAAGATATGATATCTAATGCTATACAAAGTGGGAGCATATACAGAATAAGCAGAAGTGGACCAAGATTTGAGCCTTGTGGGACTTCATGTGCATTGCTGGCTCTCTCTGATTCATGATTACCAACAAAAACTGAAAAAGTTCTCCCAGTAAGGAAAGGTAAGATCTAGGTGAAACCTGATTGACAGTGCCTTGCAAAAGTATTCATCCCTTTTAGTAATTCTTCTGTTTTGCAGTATTTTATTTGTAGAATTATTGATTTTAACCGAATTAAAAATCCAAACAAAAACAGGTAGTAAGACAACAAAAAGAAAGATAACCAAAAGGGATAAATACTTTTGCAAAGAGGAAAGAAGAGAGAAGTTTTGAACAGGTGAACTTTTGAGATATCATGTATAACTTTAACTGTTTTTTCTGATGTATTTGTAATAAACAAATTCTGTCCATCACTTTTTCTGATCCATATTTTTGAAAACAGTTTTAATGTTATTAAAATCACAATAGGTGCTCAAATTTTAAAGACTATCCTGATTATGAGACATTGATTGTTTTGGTTCTGACCCATGGATATTAACAAGTGAGACAAATAGTAAAAGATTTTCCCTTTTGAGTAAATGATGCTGTAGAACTTACAAAAATGCTAATAGTTAAAAAAAAATGCTACGGTGTAATAAATTATTAAGAAACTTGCTTTCTTTCATTTACTTCAAGTATAAGGTTTTTTGTTATCTAATTTAAACATTCATTTTCATGACAGACCATTTTAAGATGCTTCTATGTTTCTGTTTATCACCTGCTGCCAAAAGGCAGGCAAGATCTTTGTTTAAAATTTGGACATCAACTATCTGGAGTCAACTCTGGAGAAGCAATCATTGGATATACATCTACAACTGATTAACGTTTGGAGTAAATCCGATTCAAGTCTGTCACAGCCAAATTAATGTAGCAAACATTAAACAGGTAATTTTACAGATATTAAGCTAAATTTTGGTGTGTCGGTTGCAGAGAGTCATTCTCAACCCATACTCTGAGCACGACCTGATCATACAAGATCTGTTTCTAAAACTTTGCTAATAACTACTTGAGTCAAGCCTTTCTGTCTGTTGGCAAAATAGCTCATGAACCACTGAACTACCAGATTTTAATTAAACTTTTAAAAAGTAGTGACTGGTTATACATAAATAACTCATTAAAGTTTGGAGTCAACCCAATTTAAGATAGCCACCACAGCTAATCAACCATACCAAACACAAAAATAGCTAGAACTCAGTCAGTTTTTATTAAGCTAAAATTTGATATGGTCATAGATGAGAATCATCCCAAAATCTAACTTTAAGCACAAACTGATTGTGCAAGATTTTACATTATTGTGAAAGATCAACCATATCGTTATTTTCTAGATTGAAACAAATGGCTATAACTAAGTCTGTCTTATTTTGAAAACTATCTTAGTTTAAAAACTCTGGCATTCAAGGTGGCGAGCAATATGCATTCCTTCAAGAAATTCTGGGTGTTTGATTATTTTTTGTTTTCAGCGTAATAACCAGGTTGGACACAAACGGCATAAAAGAAATTTTAGGCTTTTTACTGAAGAGTAGATTATAAATGTTAAGTTAATGTTTTTATGAGATAAGCATCTTCTGTTAGTAAAAACATGTTAAATCTCTGGGAAAACCTACATTTTGAGAAATATTTCTGTTTAGCTCAATGTCATTTCAGTTTAAAGTTTTAATTTTACTCAGCACAAAGGTAAAAAATAATGTGAGATCCTTCTGTTTAGCCTTTGCCTTCCTTAATTAAACATACAGCTTTCTAAATTAAGCCAGTTAGATTTGTGATTAATCTCCCGTTTCCCGTTTTAAAAGAAGGAAACCGAGCAGAGCCCCAGCGAAAAGAGATGAACTGTGTTTATCGATTGAATCATGTGTAAACAGAAACAAGCTGCTGCAGAAAACCCATAAAGACTTTTACACACATAAAGCCCATTAAAGTAAATCTGTCACTGTGTCAGTTTAGGAGACATACAGGGAACACAAGTTGTTCTCATGGAAAAACTGAGAAAATTAAAAGTTCACACTCTTCCTATCATTACATTTATTCTCCTTTTTTCAAAACCGCGAAATGAAGCAATATTATCTTGTCTTATAGTCTCCTTTATTGTTTGTCAAATGTTGAGTTTAATTTTAATCCATGACAAACAGTTTTATTCATGACATGATGATACACATCAGAATTACGAAGGTAATTTTTTAAATAATTCATATATATGATTTATCAAAGCAACTAAAATTGAATGAATTTCTTATTTCATTTTCAGCCTTAAAGGGGACCTATTATGCTTCCTTGAACAAGTCAGAATAGGTCTGTGGGCTTTACAAAACATGTTCATTACATTTAATACACAAAATCATTCTCAGATATTGAGATTTCACCTGATCATTTCTGCATGTTTTAAGCTCATTTCAGAATGAGCTGTTTTAGGGCTACATCACTATTATGCAAATAAGCTGCTGTTGGCCATGCCCCCCAACGCAGTATCCCATCTCAAAACATAAAAACTGAAGGATTAAACGCTGCAGATCTGACACACATTTATATTGTTATTAATTCACAAAAAAAGAAAAAAAGAAAAGAAGAACAAAATAAGGGCAGGATCAGCCTGGCCAGCAGCAGTAGCAGGGTCAGTTAAGTCAGGCGTCTCTCCCTCCTCCTCCTCCATCAGGAGGTCCACAGCCTCTCAGCAGTTTGCCACAGCCCCTAGTGATGGGAACAGCAGCTTTTTTGAGTGAACCGAATCACTAGAATCAGTTCATTAAAATGATTCATTCACCAAATCCTTCAGTTCACACAGTTTATTAGTTAGTTAGGTAGTTAGTTTAGTTTATTTATTTTGTGCCATACACCATAAAAGGTGCCCAGCCCCCATTGGCCTTATAAGACACAAACATATTTCAACATCAACATCCTTCAAACATAAAGTGTTATTCATTATATAGATCACCTTGGCGGCAGTATGTTGTTTCTGCGCATGTGCAAATCAGCAATACGTTTACTTAATAAATCCCTAATGGGGACGGGACATGTGTGCTTTTATTTTCATGAAGCTTGACTTAACATTAGAGCAATTCTGAGAGCACTGAGAGCAAATCCTCACAAGGAGGAAACGTTAGAATCACTCAGGGCAGAGTCAGACAGTGTTTCGTTCACTGAGTGATACATGGAGTTTATTAACAGTGAATGAATCTCAAGTCACATTTGCTCAGGTGTCAACAACAGTCCCTCCCCACCTGCATGGCGCACGCCACTGTGTCGTTTAGATTTACAACATGAGTGAGTCACAAAACGCGGAAGTTCCACTCCCACTGAGCTCAACTGAACTAAGGTTTTTTTTTCCATTTTTTTCTTATTTTATTTTATTTGTTTTTCTTATTTCTTTCTTATTTTTCTATTTATTATTTTTTAGCTGAACTAAGTATGAAAAGAATCAATGAATAAAGTGGTTCGTTCGGGAATTTTATTAGCAGTCCGAACCCTGACTGGTAGCAGGTCAGAACACTGGCAATCAGCAGGTTAAAATCCGAAGTGTGTCTGGACGACTGCCTGCTAAACATCAGTTTTATTTTTTTTCCAAATTTTCTTCTCTTTTATTAACATAGTTGTAATGTTAGTTTAGACAAACCGGCAGTGACTTTAACAGAGACGTGTGTCTGGGACAGGTGAGCTGTTCAAACTACAACTTGTCTTGTTGTAATGAAGTTGGTGGAGCTCCACTTGGGTTGCTAGGTGAGGGGCTGGGCTCAGCTTGGGGTTGCTAGGTAACAGGGATTGTGACACAATAATTCTGAGAATTTTGAAACAGGTCGTTTTGCAGACACCAGAAAACATTAACTTATTGTCAAAAAACGGCTGGGTTTTTTTTTTGCACTTGGACTGTTTTTAGAGGCAGTAGATACCCACATGGAAGTACAAAAACATGCAAAAAGTGGATTTTGCATTATAGGTCCCCTTTATGTTCATTATGCTGGCAATACATTCAATTTTTTTTTACTTGTAAATTTGGAGTTTGTTTGGGGTACCATCCTTTTTGTCAAGGTCAATTTCATCATTAATAATATTATTTTTAAACAATTCTGTTGAATTATTTCCTTATCTAAAGGGTACAAACAAGTTTATCCGCATCTTCTAAAAAAAAAAAAAAAGAACAAAAACAACAAACATGCTTACATTCATACCATTTTCACAATTGAAGGTCTTCATCTTATCCAGTAAGATGTAACATATGAGTCGACTCCATGGGTCTATTTTCTGTTGTTTTTATACATTGTCATTTTTTCCATTTGATTACAAAAACAAGGAAGAAAATTCAACTTTATATAACATTTCTTACAATATCTAACATTTCTATACAGTAGGTTGATTACTCTTGTACATGTTTTTTGTTATTGTCTTTTAAAAGTCACCAATAGAATTCTTGTTCAGAGTACATTGTTATGATTTTCAGTGTCCTATATATTTTGTTGTGCTGAAATTAGAACTTTAAACCTACATCTCATAATTTAATTTGCATGCCTTTGTTCACATTTCATTTTGTAATATACTGTAAATGCCAAAGTTGATTATGAAAGATAAAATGAACTAAAAAAAATAATTTAATATGACTTCTGGAGGACTGTTAGTCATTCAAAATAATTGAATGATATTAATAATATTTGTTATGATTCCTCTCCTGTTCAGCTCTCTAGTAGGTTCTGGTGCAGTCTCATATGTACTCAGACCAGAATCCCAGAGGATCCTGGTTTATGAGACTGAGGTTTGGAAGTGGATTCCATTTTCTTTGAGAGCCTTTTTGATGTTGCCATGCTCCTCTGTTTTCTAGATGATCTTTTTGGCATACAGGTGCTGGTCATAAAATTAGAATATCATGAAAAAGTAGATTGATTTCAGTAATTCCATTTAAAAAGTGAAACTTGTATATTATATTCATACATTACATACAAACTCATATATTTCAAATGTTTATTTCGTTTAATTTTGATGATTAC
>NC_051443.1:5368719-5393534 GCF_001649575.2 Kryptolebias marmoratus
TTGAGTTAATTAGCTGATTAGAGTGTGGTACCAGGTGCCATCAATTTTGAACCTTTTCACAAGATTCTAATTTTCTGATATGATGAATTTGAGATTTTCATTTGTTGTCATTTGTAATCATCAAAATTAAACGAAATAAACATTTGAAATATACGAGTTTGTATGTAATGTATGAAAATAATTTACAAGTTTCACTTTTTAAATGGAATTACTGAAATCAATCTACTTTTTCATGATATTCTAATTTTATGACCAGCACCTGTAATTGTGATAAAAAAGTGTCTGACCTTGAAATTGGATTTTTTTTCCCAAGCTTCCTGCAGTACCATCTTTTTGTGGTATATTGGAAAAAGATCTGGGTGGTTTATCTGCAGCTGGTTTTTGTGTGAAGGTTCTGTGTGCCACCTGAATCCCAAGTTTTTATTCTGATGGGAGGGGAAGTTCACTTCTCAGGAATTGTTCAATAAAATGAGCAATATTGCAGCCCTCTGCTCTGCTTTTTAGGGCCAAATATGTGAATGTTGTGCTAACCATTTCTTCTCTTCTGATCTATCAATTGGTCTGCATGGCTTTAATTGATGAGGCTTTATTTTGAACATGTTTAAATATTACAACAAAGTAAAGCTGCCAGCAGCGATGAACAGCCTTCCGACCTTGGAAACCTTCCGGCTTATGTCGCAATACCATTCTCAACACATACATTGTTCAATTTTAAGGGCTGAACAGGGCAATAAATGTCTTCAAAATGGAGACAATAATTCAAACTGCAAGTTGAGTAAAACAATACCAAGGAAGAGCACCATATTGTTTGATATCTGACAAAGTTTGATGCTGATGTGAAAAAGCAGGTCAGAAAATAATGTCCATGTTTAAAACATGTAACTTCCTGTTCTCAGTAGGTGAGGCTAAGAAAATGGCATAATATTGTAGTAGAATTGAGGACTGGACTTTGAATGGATGTAGGTGCAGATCAGATGTTCAATGTGTGAGTTACATCAATTTTTCTCAGAGTTTGAGCTGTAGGCATGCCCACATGCTGTGACAACAACTCAAGGTCTTTATAACTTTAAATTCATCATGCCTTAACAATATATAGCCAAAGTTTAAAGCCGATACTTTAAAATTTCTAAGAGGAGTTTGTTCAAATGTAAGGGCTAGAAACAGTAAAAGTGACATCAAAATGATAACTTCAAACCAAACTGGCTGACTCCTTGTTTAGTTTACGACATCTGGTCAAAAGACATTTTTGGGTCTATTAGTGAGAATAATAAGTTTACCAATTTTCATACTTGTATTTAAAAGAATAAGAAAATAAATGATTGTTTCAAATATACTAGGGGACAGTTTATCTATTTTGCCACCCCCACACAATTAGTGTATGTGCAAATGTTCTGTTCTGGACAAAGATGATTCCTGGTCATTTTGGTCCATACTGAATGAAATACATGGAAGTTACACCAACAAATAGTGTTATGATGGGATATCAAAATTTGTGACACTTCCAAAACCACACTTTACAGCAATAAGTAACATTTTTTTGTACAATGTAACCTGCACATGTTGTCTGTTATCTGACACAGTTTTAAGTTGATATGGTAAAGCAGATCAGAGAGTGACACCATGAATAAAACATGCAATGTTCTGTTCTTAGTGGTCATGGCTAAAGCAATGACAGAATATTGAAAAAGTGAACTAAATCAGTGAACTGCAACTTTAGTTTTTTTAACATGTTGGATTTATATGATCTCTGCAGACCTAAATTAAATTATTAGCCCTTTTTGTGATATTGATGATCATGAAGATTTATTAGTATTGCCCTAAACAAACTGCACAATAATTTAAATATGATGAAACCAGAGAACAGTTTGGAATGTGGAGTGATTTGTGGTCCAGAATGTGCTTTACTTTATTTAATACTGAAATGCTTCTTGAGACTTTATCAAGTACACTCACTGGCCACTTTATTTAGGTACACTTCTTCAGTTGCTTGCTTACACAAACAGGTAATCAGCCAATCACATGACAGCAACTACATGGTGAAGATGACTCACGGAAGTTCAAACAGGGCATCAGAATGGGGAAGAAAGGAATTAAGTGACTTTGAATGTGGCGTTGTTGTTTGGGTCTGAGTATTTCAGAAACTGATGATCTACTAGGATTTTTATACACAACCATCTTTAGGGTTTAAAGAGATTGGTCCAAAAAAGAAAATATTCAGTGAGCAGCATTTATGTAGAAAAAAAAGCCTTGTTTATCTCAGAGGAGAATGGGCAAACTGGTTTGAAATGACAGAAAGACAACAGCAGCTCAAATAACCATATAGGTCTGCAGAATACCATCTCACAACACACCCAACCTTGAAGCAGATGAGCTACATCAGCATAAGACCACGCCAGGTCCTGCCAGGGAAGAACAGGAAACTGAAGTTACAGTTCACACAGGATCATCAAAATTGGACAATAGAAAATTGGAAAAAACATTGTCTGCTTTGATGAAGCTTGATTCACTGAACTCCAGTGACCTCCTTGATCACCAGATCCCAATCCAATTATTCACATTTGGGATGTGGTGGTACAGAAGACTCATATCATGGATGTTCAGTTGACAAATATGCAGCAACAGTGTCATGTCAATATGGAGCAAATTCTCTGAATAATGTTTTCAACAACTTGCTGAATTTATTGACATGAATAATTAAGGAGTTCTGAAGGCAAAAGGGGGCTGAACTCAGTACTAGCAAGGTCTAACTAATAAAGTGGCCGGTGACTTTATATCCTACTTATTTTATCTATTATCACGCCAAGAAATTTGATCGCATGAACACTTTCAATGTTAATGCGAACATTATATGGTCTATATGTATCTGTACTTGTGAATTCATGTTACAGTTTTCGAATAACATGATTAGTTTTATACTTAGATTTAATGACAATTTGATTCTGTCAAACCATTTTTACACATTTTTGAACTGACCATATCCTATTGCTGCTGTAGTAGTATGGAAAGGTATATTTCTATAAAAATATCACTTCCCGTAAAATGAGGTGGGCGGGGTATAAAAGAAGCGGCAGAGCTCATGCTGGCACCTTGCTTCCTCGTTGTGCTCTCGCTGAGTGGTCCATTACTTGTGTGGGGTTTGGTTGCGGTCGAGCAACAGATTGCCGGTGTGGCATGTGCTGTCCTAACCTTTGTTGCGGTAGGTGTTCTCTTTTGTTGAGTAATAGTTGATCTTTATGGAATCCTAATCCTAGTGTGATCATAGGTGAATGCCAGCTTGCTGCTTTTCTCCTCCTTCCGTGTGTCCACGTGAGTCTGTGTGTGTCAACAGGTAGGTAATTAAGTCCCGATTCTCATTGTCAGCTCAAGTTTAACATATTTTGATTTAAGAAATGGTGATCAGCTAACTGAATTTTAAGTTTTCTTTTTCCCAACATCTGGCCAGCTGATTGTGGACCACTGCTGTTTTTTTGGATCCGGATTTCTGCTTTCAACTATGTATCTTCAGACGCCAGTGGCTGTTCCTCCAGCTATCCACGCGCTGATGTTTGTGCGCAGTCTCTGAGCACCTGGCGCACGTCTTACTGTGGCGTGGCTAATTAGTCACACGCTTAGTCTTGATATTAACTTTTTAAATTGAGTATTTTATGTTTTGGTGTTTTCTTAAAGAATGTTTGTATTTGTTTTTAGCCTATCTAATTTGTTGTGTATTGTTTTTGTACACAATTTAGATATTGGTTTGGGTTGAAACTTGTTTATATTGTAATCTGATTTTGTTTTCCTTTTGTTATATTTAGTTTAGGATTTATAACCTCCACTAACTGTGTTTTCTTTTTTTCAGTTGCTGAGGTCAGATGGTAGTGCTGGTTTGGTGGCAGTATCTTCCTCTTCTGTGTGCCGTGATTCCTGAGTTTGCGGTGGTTTTAGTACGGGTTTGGTGTCTTAAAGGGTTTTTTTTGTTCTTTTTGGGGTGTTTGGTGGATGCCGTCCATTAACATTGGCTCTCCTACTGATAACCTCAGCTCCTGAGTTTTTGTTTTCTGTCTCATTAAATCAACTTCATTCATTCTCAGGACGGACCTGTTCCAGAAACATATCAGTTCAGTAAAATCCAATTTTTTAAGGAGAATTTTAACTTTAGTATTTTAATCTAGAATCTAAGAAATTGCTTTTCTGAATCTGAAATCCTGTCTCGGATGTCATAAATATTTGCATAACTACAAACTTGTGTGCCTTAAGAAGGGGTAATATTTTCTGGGTGAAATTTCCAGGGTGGCGTTGTTGAGCTGCTTATTTTTGGGGTTTAAGAACATAATATAACCATCAGCCCTGTTAAGAGTTGACACACTACATTAAACTTTTAGTTATTTAACAGCTTCAAGGAGGTTATCTTGTGTTCCAATATGTTGTGTCGTTAATTATCCTTTTGGCTTTATCGACTCGTGTGGACTGTAATGTTAGCTGGTCAGTTGCATCATTATATATTTGATTAATTTCTTTAAGTTTCCGAGTTCTACTTCATTTTCTTTTTAATTTATCCTCAAAATGAAAGAATCTCAATTTTCAGCTCTGTTGTAAAGTCTTGGATTCTTTCACAATATTTATTTTTCACACCTTAGTGAAATGTGCCCATTACCTCAGTCTCCAAGTGGTCTTGATGTTTGTTTCCCCTGTGTTCGAGGCATTGCTATTGTCTTTGGTTAGTTGCTTAAGTTGTCAAACTGGGTTAATATTCTTTGGTTGTTTTGCTTCCGTGCCCATTTTAATCTTTGTCATGTATATTTTCACTTGTTGATAGAGAATTTGCAGAATCTTTTTGTTTGCTTTTATTGAGAGCACTGCCATCTTGAGCTTGGTTCCTTAAAGTTGTGATTTTTTTTTCTAATTTAATCTCTCATTGCCAAAGGCAAATGCAGAGTGATAATGTTTTTGCCCGTGTCTGTGTGTTTGTCTATACCATTGGCATTAGTATCTCATGAATCATTGAACAAATTTTAATTAAACTTTTAGAAAGTAATCATCAACAATACATCTTCAACTGATTAATGTTTAGAGCAGACCCAATTTAAGATGAATGCCACAGCCAAATGACTTAGAAAAAAAAAATGGTTACAACTAAGCCAACTTTATAGATTGTGAGCTAGAACTAGATATGGTAGTAGCTGAGAGTAATTGCAAAGAATTACTCCAAGAATTAACAAATCATGCACGAGCACTTGAGATAATACAACATCCCATGAAACTGCATATAATGTTATTTTCAAGGTTTAACCAAAACGGCTAAAGCTCCATTATTTCTCATCATAAGAGAGTCTTAGTTTAAAGCAAAAGGTGTTCCTTCAAGGAAGGACCTTTAATTGTGTGCACATTCGTTCTGTTGTATTTGTATGCCTGGGATTATTGAGAATTAGTGCATGTCCTCAGTGATTACTAAAGATTTACATGACAGCTACATGAATATACAGTTAGAAAATTAAAAAACCCAAAAGTTTGCATCATGACAGATAATTATTAAATATCTGAGCAATGTAATAAGAAATGTGACAACTGTGACTCTGTTCAATATCTCCTCATTTTGTCTTTAAATGCCACAACATCTACTTTCAGCTGCTTGTTGTAGCTCATTATTTTCACGTCAATAAACTCACCAACATTCCAACGTTATTTTCCTTTAAAACAAACTCTTTGCTCTTCTTTTATTGAGCTGTTTTAAAATGCCACTCTGATTGCCACATCTGTTTAGAAGGATGGGAAAGTTAATGAGAAAGCCTGAAAAGTTTAATGTTTTAAATCACAGGCCTCTGTCTTTGAGTTTGGTGTAGTTTTCACTACATTGTTTCAGGATTTTTATTTTCCAGGTTGAAGCTTCTTTCTGCACCATTACAAAGTCCGGTTGATGTAAAAAAACAAAACAAAACTATTTTATTTTATTTTTTAATACCAAATCTGTATGTTTAAAGAAGTCTGATATCTGCCACTGAAAGGCAAAGGTTAGTTAATAATTTTTTTTTTTGCCTATATCGATATGTTTGTGTGTTTATTGTCACCAAAATATCTCATGGACCACAGGAACAATTTTAATGAGACTTCTAGAAGTGTTCTTTGGATGTACATCTACAAATGATTGGAGACTGTTGGAGTCAGTCTGTTTGTCTGTTAGCAAAATAGCTCATGAACCATTGGATGAATGTTACTGATCTTCCAAAACATAACCATTGGATGTACATCGACAATTGATTAACTTTTGTAGTTAATCTAATTTTTTATGGCTGCCACAGCTATTTGACATTAGCCAACACAAAAATGGCTATAATTCAGTCAATTTTAGAGTCATTCACAACACACTGTTGAACGTTTACAGCATGACATTGCAATGCTTCATAATTTCTCAACATAAAATCATCCTAGTTTAAAAATCTGCTGTGAAAAGTGATGGACAATATGCATTCCTTCTAAAAATGCTAGGCCTTCCATTACTATTTATTCTGCCTTGAGAATGATATTAAATAATGTATATTTATGAGAAAGTTCTGAGAGGAACTCATTTTAGGTGGATGTAGAAGTAACCTAATGAAATATTTCTTGAGTTGTGGATAGATTGCTTGTGTTAGTGCACAAAATGCTTTGAGCCAGCTAACTGATTATTATTGAAGCTAAAACACATCATCCTCCCTAAATCAGAGGGATTCTTCTGACCTGCAAGGTCATTATTTAAAAGAACTATCATATTTATACCCCTTTGAATACATACTTACATTTTCTCATTCATTTTATCTGTGGAAAAACATAAATAGGAGTTTTTTCTCAAAACTCTGGAAATATTTGGCTTTGTGCCTGTCAACTTAATTTCATTGTAATTAAAGTAGATTGTTATACTGGATTGATGTGTTACTCTCTACACACTGACCTTTAGCTGTCATTACTATTTTAAATTCCTCTGCAACTTTAATCAGAACAATAAAAAGATGAAATACCTCTTGTAAAAACAAGAGAAATAGATATAGATAAAACATCAAATGATTTCTGATCAAAGACATTTCTGAATCTGTCATAGTGACAGAAACTGCTTTGATCTCCAAGACTCAGCTTTAGAATTCACTCCACAAAACATTTATAGATCCTTCAAGAATCGCCCCCATATTGTGATGGGGGAGATTGAGTGGCCACAAATCCCAAGAGTTGTTTTGTTTGAAGGCTGTTTCTGCTGCGAGGGTCTCCCAACATAGACTGGTTCAGACTGAGCTTGATTTAACAAACACTTGTGATGAATACAGGGCGCACAGTCACATGGATTAGATAGCAGCACCTTGGCTACGAGCTTTGGTTGACTATGACTTGCAGAATGCTCTGGAAGGGTTTGGTGGATTGTAGATTGAGTGGTAAGATCAGGTGGATCTTCAGCTCCTGAAACTGGCTATAGGGTCATAGTATGTTAGCTCATTGATGGGGAAGAAGCCTGAGCATGTAGATAAGGTCAGCCAAAAGAGTCAAGTTGTAGTCAGGCTGATCTTAATGTACATCGTGTTTTGGAGAGGGGGTGGACCAAATGCCCGCCCAAAAAAAAAAAACAAAAAAAAAACAAATAAATAAAAATGGGCTACCAGGACTGGACTATGTTGAAGTTTGCCCTAGTGGACAACCGGGTGGCAGTTTAGAGTAAAAAGCCAACTCAGACTTGGGGTGGGGTGTAGATGGTGCACTTAGTTACTTTTGTGAGACTTCAATGATTATGTGGGCAATGAGAGTAGAACCTAGAGGAGAAACAGCTTGCTTTATCCAAACAAAAGTGTTGTCTTGTGGTTGAACTGCTCTGCTAGTCAACAAAATGACAAAAACAGAGTTTGCATTTTAGCATAAAGAGACTTTAGGTCACAGGTTGATGACTGATTTTGCAGTTGTAATATTAGATTATCAAAGCTCACATCCTTGTAATATTCATGTAAAGACAGAAGTTGAGGTGTTCACTGTGTGATGATGAGCTGGATCAGCTGCTAGGTAGGATGTCAGGAAGGTATGACAACATGATCTTTTGATTTGCAAAATGGCAAATGAGTTAAGAGTTGTTTTTGCTTGGGGCAGCACAGAGGAGTATTGTTAGAGCTGTCGCCTCACAGCAAGAAGATCACAGGTTTGCTTCCTGACCTTTCTGTGTGAAGTTTCCATGTTCTTTCTGTGTCCATGTGGGTTTTCCCCAGGTACTATGGTTTCCTCCCACAGCCTTAAAACATTCAAGTTAGGTTAATTGGTAACTCTAAATTGTCCCTAGGTCAGAGTGAGCATGACAGTGAGAATTTTTGTTTGTCTCTAAGTCCTGTGATGGACTTGCAAGGGTATACTTTGCCTCTCGCACAGTGATTGGTGGAGATAGGCACCAGCTGCCCTGCAATCCAAGGAGAAGCAGGTAAAGAAAATGGATGGATGTGGTGTTTTGATGATTGTTAGACTCAATCGTCTGACATAATAAATTACCTGCACAATCTTAATAAATGAGTGAATGAAAATGTGAACTAATGAAAAAAAATCGCTATATGTCCGGGTTAATGTAGCATGTGTGAATGTATAACATGGGAAAAAACTAATATGAAGATCTAATGTTCAAACTGTACTGCTGCAAACATTACAGTATATTCATCCATTCTTCCATTTTCTGTACCTGCTTGGTTCTGTGGAGGGTTACAAGGAGTTGGATCCTAGCTCCAGTGATTATTGGGGGTGAGTTGGGATTCACCTGGATGGGCTGCCAGTCTATCCATGCACGCACACACACACACTCACACCTAGGGTTAATTTATAATTGCCAGCTAACCTAACATGCATGTTTTGGGGCTGTGGAAAGAAACCAGAGTACCCAAGGAAAACCCACACATGCACACTTCAGAAAGCTGAAACCAAACTACGATATAACAAACTAAACTAGAATTTAAAAACCTCAGCTGAACAGAAGCCATGAAAACACACAACAAATTTAAAGTTACATAAAAATACAGAGTAAAACTTATCTAAAACAAGACATACTAAAAATAAAAATAAACTGAGGAAAACCAAACTAGGATATAATGACTAGGATTTAAAAAACCTCAGTTAATGAGACGTGATAAAAGCTGAACTATAGATACAAAAAGCTAACTAAGGGTACCGATGGCCAGCTAAGAGTTAAAAACATTTTAATAGTTTAATAAAAGGTCTACGTAGTAAAAACTAAGATAAGTAAAATAAAGGTACTGTAAGACTCACTAAGAGTACCACAAGCCAGCTAAGAGATACATTTTAATAGAAACAAGATAAACAACTTAGATAAAACAGTAAATAAAAAGTAAATAAAATGAAATAACAGATAAGAGCAGTGTGGATCAGCTTTAAGGAAACGCAGCAGCGAATAGAAAAGTCTTTAGATTTGATTTAAAACAGCTAAGAGTTTCAGCAGACCTGCAGCTTACAGGGAGTTTGTTCCACATTTTAGTAGCATAAAAACTGAAAGCTGCCTCTCCATGTTTAGTTCTGACCCTGAGAACAGGGAGAGCCCAGACACCCTGCGGAGAAAACTAATTTCAGCCACTTGTATTTGCGATCTCATTCTTTCGGTCACTACCCAAAGCTCGTGACCATAGATGAGGGTAGGAACGTAGATCGACCAGTAAATCGAGAGCTTCACCTTTTGACTCAGCTCTCTCTTCACCACAACAGATCGGTACAGTGCCCGCTTCACTGCAGACACTGCACCAATCCGCCTGTCGATCTCCTGCTCCATTTTCCCCTCATTTGTGAACAAGACCCCGAGATACTTAAACTCCTCCACTTGGGGAAGGACATCTTCCCCGACCCGGAGAAGGCACTCTACCCTTTTCCGGCTGAAGACCATGGCCTCGGATTTGAAGGCACTGATCCTCATCCCAGCTGCTTTGCACTTGGCTGTGAACCGCTCCAGCAAAAGCTGTAGATCACGGCCCAATGAAGCCAATAGGACCACATCATCTGCAAAAAGCAGAGACGCAATCCTTAGGTCACCAAAACGGATCCCCTCAACACCTTGGCTGCGCCTAGAAATTCTGTCTATAAACGTTATGAACAGAATCGGTGACAAAGGGCAACCCTGAGGGAGTCAAACTCTCACTGGAAACGAGTTCGACTTACTGCCGGCAATGCGGACCAAGCTCTGACACCAGTCATATAGGGAGCTAACAGTCCGTATCAAAGGGCCTGGTACCCCATACTCCCGGAGTACCCGCCACAGGATTCCCTGAGGGACACGGTCGAACGCCTTTTTTCAAATCCACAAAACACTGGTTGACTGGTTGGGCGAACTCCCATGCACCCTCAAGGACCCTGCTAAGAGTATAGAGCTGGTCCAGTGTTCCACGACCAGGACGAAAACCACACTGCTCTTCCTGAATCCGAGGTTCAACTATCTGACGGACCCTCCTCTCCAGAACCCCCGAATAGACCTTACCAGGGAGGCTTAAGAGTGTGATCCCTCTGTAGTTGGAACACACTCTCCGGTCCCCCTTTTTGAATAAGGGGAACACCACCCCGGTCTGCCAATCCAGGGGAACTGCTGGGATGTCTTGTTTAAGTCCCAGAGAAGATGAGTAACCGGTATGAAGAACCGAACCATTACATGGGCGTTAAGCAGATTTGTATTCTTGGAAATGTGTCCTGTGGGCTGAGAAACAACATGAAATAAGAATTTAGTTGAAATAAACTGTATATCGTACCAGTTATTGTTGCCCACTGCTGAAGAAGAGAGCCGATAATGTTTTTGTCTCTATCTCTGTGTATGTTTGTTCTGCTTGTAGAGTTAGCAAAATACCACACCGTTAAAAAACAACTTCATTTTTTGAGATGAAAAACGATTTTAAGTTGAAAAAACTTGAAAAAACTAAGCATAATATATGGGGAAAATAATTTAAGTCAGTCTGAAAAATTACAGTAGTTGTAATCATAAACATTAACTTGTGAGATGTCCGTACTTATATCTCTCTGTTGTAGGTCATTACAAAAGATGAAAGTTCTGCTAACTTTCATGCTTTTGGAGTTGGCTTTTGAGTTTGAGACGGAGTGAGCCACTCGGACATGGAGCTCCAGAGGTAACTTTTGCGTTTATTTAAATCGATTAAAACGGGTTTAGGAATCTCTTGAAAGAATACATATTTATATATTAGGGTAAATACATCAGAATGAAAAGTATAAAACAGCAAGATAGCTTTATCTATACTGCTCACACTGCACATTAGCACAATTAGCAAGTTCTCCAGAGGCTTTTTTTCCCCTCTGGATGCTAAATATGCCTAATGATAGTTTCAACTATGCTATGATATGATATGGTAAAATGTAAAAACGAAATAAAAAAACGTATAAACGTTGAGGGGGGTGGGGGGATCTTAACTCCCCTAGCTAGCATTGATGAATGCTAAGTCACTTTAGCTAATCTGGTTGTAACAATGCATAAGCATATGCACATTTATAAACAAATTGTTGCATTTTTATGTTTCAGCAGTCAGACAATTTTTAACTTCACTTATTGAATGGTGGAGCGCGGAACACAGCAACCCAGACACCAAAGAAAATTCATAAGATTACTGCTGTTTATTAGGTGATTTTTAATCTACCCTCAAAGTTTTGTTCGACCTTGCATTTGGTTCAGTTGGCCCTCCTTGGAAAGACAAGTGATATTAAACAGTTTGGTTATGAAAAGTTTTTCAACCCACTAGTGAAAGACTTAAAGGTACTTGAACAGAGAGTGGTATTTGTTAATGCTCTTGATGATTTTGTAAAAACCTTTGTGTTTTGTGTCTGTGCAGAGAATTTAGGTGCTCATTCCCTTGCCTGCTCCATGGATGGCACACAAAATGGTAAGTAAACTGGTTAGACTACATGGGAGAATGCAATTATTTCAGTGTCTTTTTTCTTCAAAAATGAAGTTTGTATTTGGTGCTTCTCTGAGAAAATGATGTGCTGCCTTACAGTAAGCTTTTACTCTTTGTCCTTTTAAACATGATAATAACACTATACAAAAACTTATGCTCTGATACGGCTACTGTAAGTGTCAGTTGATTTGGATGTGTGCAAAATATTTCTTTCCTGATAAGGACATGACTAACGGTTTGTTGGTTAAAACTATTTAATCTTGCTTAATTTTTGAATTATTTATCAATTATCTCTAAGTTGAAGGTATTTTTTTTACATTTGAAAAGCTTGTTATTGTGTTCTTTTGTCTTGTTTGTTTTTTATTTTTTGGATTTTATCCAGGCTGGAATGTTGCTGTTAGTGAAAATTTCTCCTGCAATGACTTGTAAATTGGCTCTTAGTGAAGTGTCCGAGTCAGTTAAACATTTGGAAAACAGCCTTCGGGAAAATCTGACCCAGACTTTAATAATGCCCGTTGCAATTGATGGATATCCAGGAGCTACCACGGGAACGTGCCATCGTACATATTCTTTGGCAAGAGTCTTCTGAGCATTCTCAGCAAGAGACAGAATCACTTGATTCAGGATCTTCCCTGGGCATAGTCAGTGTATCCACCAGAGTCACCCCAGAGTCCATCAGGATTTATCAGGAATTATTTACGAAGTGTTTCAGAGTGGCCTTCACCATTTTCAATTCCAGCCTTTTCTTATGATGTGGAGCTAAAGCTGCACAAAGGCAACGAGGCTTTTGAAAATACAAAGAAAGGTGTCATCATAACAAGAGGCATGAAGATGGACATTTTGGACAAGATTGCTCAGGCAGTCTTTGAAATAAAGGCCTACCCGGAGCAAGACCAGATTGAATCAGTAGCCTCTGCTCTCATCAGTAAGCACCTATGCCTTCAAGAACCAGGCAACAGAACAGGGTATGATGGATGGAAAATGAGCATTAAATGCAAACTTGGTAATTACAGGTCCAAATTACGTCAGGCAAGTTGTAATGAGGTCAACATTAACCGGAAAAGAAAAAGCAGTACACATGAAGATGCAGGTCCTTACTTGAAGAGAGCAAAGCAAGGGGAAATCAGTCATGTCCCTGATCATCCAGATAACCATAGTGATGACTCTTTGGAAGAGGAAAGACTGGCTTTAGTTGAAGAGTCACAAAAGAGGAGAAAGAACATTCACCTCATTAAACAAAAGATGGAGCTGACTTTTTCCCTAAGGCGAAAGGAGATTGTGGAGATGGAGCCCATGGTGCCAGAGGTCATGGAGCGGTGGCCTGCATTGGTTACTGAGGAAGAGGTAAGAAGTTCAATAAGTGCTCTAAGTCATTGACAAAATGAAATGGCAGCACTTAATATATTTATTGTGTTTATGTTGCAATTCACTTGCTATAAATGCAACAAAATTATATTTGTATTTTAAACAGATGAAGGAAGAGTTCTATCGTATCACCAACAAGAACCTGATGGACAGCTTCAGGGCAGACCTTCATGAGCACACACCCAGACTCCTCCAACACTATTGGGCCAGAAGGACAGCTTTCCCTCCTGAGATGGATCAACTCCTTGACAGACTGGATGGTACATTGGGACATTTTTAGAAAGTAAATACAGCTTACATCTGACTTGGCAAAAGTCATGATTCAAGGTTGTACTTTTGTAGAATTTTAAGTACTTTTAGGTAGAATGGAGAAAGTAAGAAATACTTTGCTGTAATGGTACATTTTAAGTTAATATTGTTAACATAGTTAAGTTAATAGTAATTGTTATTTATAAATGTTAGAATGTATAATTTTAGGTGTACTCAAACTATAATAGAGTTGGAGAAATATGAAAGTCATAGTTTGTACAATATAAAGCAGCAATGAACACACTTACTAACTTTACTACTACGTTACTACTACTTTCATGTGAATTAGAAATCTCAGCAATAAAAGGTCTTACAGCCTAAAACTTTAAGTCTCTATAACTTTTGGTTGAGTTACAGAAACGTAGAAATCAAAGTTTGGCAAACTCAAAAGCAAAACTTAAATAGTCAAGTTGAAGTCCTAAACTTAAAAATGCCCTGAAGTTTCTTGCCTTACAATTTTGAGTTCTGCCAACTTTTTTTTTTTACAGTGAACTGAACAGATTTTAACGAAACACTCAGAAAGTAATCATTGCATGTCCATCTATAACTGATTATTTTTTGGAGTCAACCCCATTCAAGATGGCCACCAAAGCTAAGAAACCTAAGCAATCGCAAAATTGTTTGTAACTCAGTCAACACTGAGCTAAAATTTGGTGTGGTAGGAGCAGCAAACCATCCTAAACAAATACTTTAAGCACTAACTGATTGCATGAGATCTGTTTTATAACTTTACCATTAACTGTTGGAGTCAACTTTGTCTGACTGTTGGCAAAATATCTTAAGAACCACTGGTTAGATTTAATCTTTCTGAAAGTATACACTGAATGTACATCTACATCTGATTGACTGTTGAAATCATCCCAATTTAAGGTAACCACTCCAGCTAATTTACATCTGTAAACATAAAAATGACTATAACTCAGTAAACTTTACTGTATATTGAGCTAAAATCTGGTGTGGTAGCAGCTGAAAGTCATTCACAATACATATTTTGAGCTACATTCATTGCACAACATTATTGCCTAAAACTTTGTCATTTATTTCCATCAAAAATGGCTCTAAGCAAAATAGCTTATTACCACTGGACAAATTTTAGCAAAACTCTCAGAATGTAATCATTGATTGTAAACCTACAACTCAATAACATTTGGACTCAGCCAAATAAAAGTTGCCAGCCACAAGAATGTCTATAACCCAGTAAATTTTCAAACTATAAACTTAAAATCTTGCGTGGTAGAAGCTGAGAGTCATCCTCCACACATTCTTTGAGTACATTCTTACATTTTTGCATGAGCTTGTGAATGATGTCATTTACAAGGTTTGACCAAAATGGCTATAACTGTCACTTCTCTGCAGAAGATGATTTAGTTAAAAACTCTGCCATGAAAGGTAGCAACAGATGTACTTTCCTTCAAAGATTGCTAGTCCTTTAATTCTCATGTGCAATGTAAAAGCACTTAAAGATATAGGTAGAAAGAGGTAAAGACTAAAGTTAGAGAAAAAATACACAACATGATAAAATTGGGTATGTGTCCTTAGCTGCCTTGAGACATACATGGTTTCAGTCCTTATCGTTAAACCCTCTGGTCATACAGTGCCATGTGTTGTTGTGTCTCTCTGCATTTAATTCAGAGCTTACTGCTTTAATAACTACAGCCTCCTTTTTACTGCTGAACCCCAGGGCATTTCTGCCACCTGACTCAGACCATAATAGGCCGCATTGCTGCTCTACTGCTTCCAACAGATGAAGCAGGATGAACAGCCAGTTGTGTTTCAACAGACAAAAGGTGTTTATTTTCACACCATGAGGCTCATCATGCTCCGCAAAGATGACACAGCTTGTGGCAGATACAAACAACTCACTAAGTCCCAGGTCCTGCCAAATATGTTACAACACTCATACTAAGGGATGAGTGTTGTATCCCCTACTTAGATGATGTTCTCTGGTTCTCTAAATCATCCTTCGAGGAGCATGTAGAAGTGTTGCGGTGTGTGCTACAAGCCCTGCAATGTCATTTATCAAAAACAAGATGGAAAAATGCGGGTGACTGGCTGTGGTTCTAGAACACTGACATCAGCGGAACAAAACTATCATCTTCACAGTGGTAAGCTGGAGTTCCTGGCTTTAAAGTGGGCGGTATGCGACAAGTTCCGGGACTACTTGTTCTATGCGCCGCACTTCATTGTCTATACGAATAAAAATCAGTTGACTTGTGTGATGAGTACTGCCAAGTTGAATGCAGTAGGCCATCGCTGGGTGGGACAACTTGCAGACTTCCGCTTTGAAATAAAATACAAACCAGGGAAGCTAAACGTGGATGCTGACACCCTTTCCCGTTGCCCTCTGGACATTAATGCATATATGCATCGATGTTCAGAGACCCTTTCAGAAGAAGCAGTGTCTGCAACCTGGGAACGCAGCAAGTTAGCCCAGCAGAAGGAAGTATCCTGGGTTGCAGCTCTTCACATTTTAAACCAATCACAAACCCTGTAACAGCCATTTGCTACCATTGACCATAACGAGCTGATTATGGAACAGTGGAATGATCCAGCAATTGGAAAGATTTTGGACTGGAAAGAGAAAAACTGGACCTTGATGGGGACATTCATCGGACATTGAACAGGCCAACACAGAAGCTCTTGAGGGAATAGAGCAGGCTTCATGTTGAGGATGGGCCTCTGTATAGAAAGGTCATGCGGACATGTGGGTGTAAAGAGAGTTTTGAACTTGGCAAGAGAACGATTTTTCTGGCCATTTATGAAGAAAGACATCGAAGAATATGTGACTCAGAAATGTAGATGCTTGATGCAAAAGAAACCAGCCATGCCAGACAGATCACTGATGGGGAGCCTCACATCTAATGCACCCCTTGAACTTGTCTGCATTGACTTCCTGCACCTTGAGGCCAGCCGTGGTGGGTAGAGTACATACTTGTAGTAGTTGACCACTTCACCCAGTTCACCCAGGCTTACCCCACAAAAAATAAGGCTGGAAAGACTGCTGCAGACAAGATTTTCAATGATTTTGTCCCACGTTTTGGGTATCCATCAAAACTCCACCATGACCAAGGCGGAGAGTTTGAAAATGAATTGTTTAAAGCTTTGAGACAACTTGCAGGTGTTGGCCACTCTAGAACCTCCCCATACCATCCACAAGGGAATCCTGCTGAGAGGTTCAACCGGACCCTGCTGCAGATGCTTAGAACCCTTGGAGAGAAAGAGAGGGAGACCTGGAAGGACCACCTACCCCATGTCACCCACGCATACAATTGCACCAGACATGAGTCAACCGGTTTCTCTCCATACTACCTGTTATATGGTCATCATCCACGTCTTCCTGTTGATCTCCTCTTTGGACTGGTGTCAGGGGAAGGATCAGAGACAGTTGAAGGATATGCAGCAAAATGGGCTGAAAGAATGTCTTAAGCTTACAAAGTGGCTAGCGCTAATAGCCAATAATCAAGTGCAAAGGGGAAGTGCTATTACGACCGGAAAAGCAGAGGTGTAACTCTGCAGCCAGGGGACCGGGTCCTAGTTCCAAATCTTGCTGTAAGAGGAGGACCATGCAAATTAAAACCCTACTGGGAGAAAACCATCAACATAGTGAGAGAACAAGTTGGAGACAATCCTGTGTTTAAGGTGAGCTCAGAGACAGGAAGCCGTCCTGTTCGCACTCTTCATCGGAATTCGTTGCTTCAGGTAAATGACTTAACTGTGGAGCCAGCAGCTGGTCATCCACCTTTGAAGTTAAAGAAGAGAAAGGAAATACTAGCTACACCAGTCAACCCTGTTACCCAGATCAACGATAGTGAAACAAGTGATTCAGATGATGAAGGGGTTCCACATTACTGGTTTCAGGTACCACAAGGATCTCAGGGGGAAAGAAATGCTGCACATGACCCAGTGACTACCTGCGCTCCTCAGAATCATCCAGAACAGAGGGATCAGCCAAGAGAAACCATTCCAAGCAAACCTGCTGTTGAAGAACTGAATGTTGTAGAGGAAGAACATGGAGAACAAGAGGAAAGTACATCATGTGGTAATCAGCCTGAGTTCAGTGGGGAAGAGGTGTCCCAAGACCAAGATTTGCATGCAGGGGGCAATACACCTAAGACTGACTCACGACCAACACCAAGAAGATCCACTAGAGAGAGACAGCCAGATGTTACCTTACTCCTCCCTTGGGCAGCTAACATATCAGCCACGCTTTGTCAATGCAATAAACACCCAGTCTACAGGTTTACCTCATCATTGTTCATGGACAGGCTTTCCCTTTTCTCAACCACCACCCATTGTTCCCGCCATACACCCACCGGGTACATGTGTCATACTTTATTATTGAAATGACCAATGGTTGTTGTGAAATGCAGTTATTTTGTTGAAATTTTGTGTAAGACAAGAATTGGGTTATGTTGAAAGTTGCAAATGTTGGGAGCCACTTTTGTTTGAGGGGGAGTGTGTAGTACACCCAAAATAATTGTGTGACTACTTTGATTTGGTTTAGCAAAATTAGGAGGATTTTCTATTTTTCTGAAAGACTTTACACTTCATTTTAATTGTTTGAAGGAAAGAACTGATAAATGCGAGCAGCATGCCTGCGGAACCTTTGTTAATGGACGAGTGTAATGCCAGGTTGTAATAGGTGAGGCACTCTGCCCCTCACGTCAGACGCAAATTGGATGACAAGTGCTGCACGTGTGTGTTCATTGCTGCTGCATGTTTTCCGTATTCTTACAGGTTAGTAGTCAACCATACACACATAAATGTTCCCTCAAAATGTACCTAAGCTGTGTGAATGATAAAGAAAGAATCATAATGTGATTTATGAAGTTTTTTGTGTTAAAAAGAGAGTTTGTTTCACTCCGCTGCTCTCTGCAGTGGTGCACGTTCGCGGGTTAATTTGCCCTTCTTAGGGTCTGGCAGGCGGGCCGCCGGTAGAGATGGGTCAGGTTTGCCCTGGGTATTGTCTTGAAGGCATGCTGCCAGGTTAAACTGTGGTATAGATTGCTGTCCCACGCACTTGCAGAAGTTAGTGAAGCTATGTTAGGTGTTTTGTTCAGTGTGATAACTGATTCCAAATAAGTAAGTGTTAAGAAAGAAAATAAGTATTTGTCAAAGCAAGTTTATTTATTTAAGGTTAATCATTTAAGTTAAGCTTTACAGATATGTTGTATATTCCCAGAGTGAAGTAAAACAAGATTTAAGTGCTGCAGTCCTGAAACATTACAATTGAGCAAATTGTTAATATCAAGTACAGTCAAAGCTTACTGTAATTTATACTATGTCAACATAGTAGTCTAATTTACTTATTCAATGTTTGATTGATATTGAAGCTCTCTTGGAGAGAATGTGGTTCAAGACACTACAGATATTATGAATAGGTTAAATGGAAGACACTGGAATGTATGGACATTTTAAAGCACTCATGTTTCAGTTAGAGACTGAAGTACAGGGACTGGAACTCAGGAAAATGTTTGTAAAACAATAATAAATGTTTGTAAATTAAAGAGACACAAATTGGATGACAAACACTGCAGGTGTGTGTTCATTGCTGCTGCGCTTTTTCTGTATTCTTACAGACTTATCACTTTGTTGCCAAGGTACCAATCCTAGGACCCGTAACACATACAAACGACATTACCCACAGGGTAATGATGACCAGCTCTCCACTGCTCCTGGCTGGGTCAGATTTAAGCAAACAAGTAACACGTGATTCATCATAAACAATGATTGCGTAAAAGTTAGTCTCAAGTAGTATGCTCCAGTTGTAGAGGTAACATTAGTCTCACTTCAGCAAACTCTTCTGCATGAAAACACATCAAGAGAAATGATACGTGAGTATATTAAAGACTCTGAAGCTTTATGAATAAGACAAGATAAGATATATCAGGTGTAGGTGTACATCCAATGATTACTTTCTGAGAGTTTCATTAAAATTCGTTCACTGGTTCATGAAATAGTTTGCTAAAACCACAGATGTGTGCACACATGCAATAACATACACACATCTATAGACATGAACAAAAAAAAATATTGCAGTTTTGCCTTTTAGTGGTTGGCAATAATTAGTACTGTTGTAAAGTCACCCCAGAGCTACTGGACTTCTATTCTGTAGTTGAAAATGTTTTGCTTCCCATTTGGGGAGCTTTCTCAATTTCTAAAGGTTTTATTGGATTTACCATGTCCTAGATGACTCAGAATCTAAACCAGCATACTGTAGTAAAGCTAAAGAAAGTAGAAAGGAATGAAAAAAAAATGTTGACAGAGCAAAGAGTTGCAGAATTTAATTTATTTTTTTGGGAGATAAAAAAGAGCTTCAGAAACTTAGGTGATATTAATGAGCCAAACCAATGAATAAAATGCCAGTTTTCAACTAAAGTTTTGCAGAATTAGTCAAGCTAATTAAAAAAAACTGGATTTTTTTTTTCACATTGCATTTGTAAAATATTGGACAGGTATAAATTGATAAAAATAATACATTTTCTGTTTTGTTTTACTTTCTTTCCAATTGATTGTTCATTCTGAATATTTTAACCCATTTCATTTTTGGGGTGGCTAAGAATAATTCAATGCAATTTCAATTATGTGCTAAGAAAAGACACATTAATGACTTCATGACATTCACTGCTGTCAGAGGGAGGCTGTGCAGTGGCATACAAGTGTGGGCTGTCAAGGTTTGGCCTGTTTGGTGTTTTTGAAAAATGTACTTGCAAATCAATTTGGGAACATTTTATTCTCTACTGAAGACTGTTTAAAAGCATTACTAAATAAAGCATCTAAAGGTTTTGAGATATTCTTTAGAGCCAGAGGGTCACAACTGCATGCTTATGTTGGAGTCAGTTTTATTCTCAATTATTAAAGAGTCATTTTTGAAGTGATGTCCTGTCAAATGGTTATCAGTAGTTGGTACCTTATCAGCCATGACATCAGATATAGAGCAAGGAGTATAGAGAAAGTGTCATCATCTGTGTGTGTTTTTCTTTTCTATGGGTGTGTGTGTGTCGNTATGGCTATTATGTACTGTTTTGTTTTATTCATCTTGTGTTAACTTTGTTTTTTCCTTTTTTGCCCTGTATGTCTGTGCCATCAACTTCCTTTTCCTTAGTCATGCTACTCATCTCTCACCTGTTCTTCATATTCATTAAGCTCAGCTGTCACTACTCACCTCATCATCACTCCAGGATGGATGGGTGGATGAATGGAGTCCTCACTTTGTAGCAGTCTGCCATTTGGATTTGCTCCCTGTCTGGTTATCCTTATGTTCTTTGTGCTTGTGGTTTTTGTTGTTCTGCTGCCACATTAGCAGTTTTATTTTATTCATTAAAATCGTTTTGTTCATCAACCCCTCATTGGGTCCAGTTTACACCAACTTTGACAGAAAGTCTTTATTCAGGTTAAGCTAATAGCTAGCCAAACAAGTGCCAAGAATGAAAACACTGTTTTCTTAACTGAACATCTGTGTTACTATGCAAATGTATCTAAGCTTAGCATAGAGAGGTCCACTGAATTAGAGACCATGTTTATGCCGATGGGGCTGAGGCTGTGAAAGTATCATTCCACTAAGAGCTGAGTAAATGTTTGGACTGACTAGATACATAGGTATATTCAAAGCCTTGTATATAACAGCTAATGCACAGCACACATACATTTGCGCAGTAACAAAAACATTGTTCATTTGAGAAAACAGTGACAAACTTAACAAATAGTGTCATACAAAAGTGTAAAAGTTAAAAATTAGCTAATGTAGTATTCTGTCACACTAATCATTTTTGAGAACGAGCTATTTTAAGAGGCTGAAAAAATAGGCCCTTGTCTGGTCTAGTTCTTATATGATAGAACATTACTTTTATTAAATTATTAGATTATTCCTTCAAAGGATACCTTTTACAAAGGATACCCTTTTACAAACTGATGTGATTTCCTTAGTCCAAAATAAAAGGTTTGTGATTTGCTGTGGTCAAAAAAGGAAGGAACAATTTTATTTCAGGGGAAGTAAGAACAAATTTACCTCCACCCGTCACCTTTCTTCTGCAGACTGAGAGCTGGTTAATATGACTGCACACATACAAGTTACCCTAAATGAACTTAGCTTAACAAATGAACAAAATAAATAAACTAGCACTGACTTGAAGTCAACAAATTGCTAAAGAATTCTGGGTACTGTTTGACTGTTGGAGACTAGTTGGCTAACGACATTTGAAAGGGTGTCTGCAAAATGTCACAAAATGGTTCATAGTCTTGTTGCTTGAATTTTTTTTCTTCTTCCTTTTCTTTTAATCCCCAATGGGAATTATATGCATTATACCTGTTGCACACACGTGGGGCTGAGGGCTGCCATCTAAGAAGCTTGAGGAGGAGCTGGGAGGTTGAGGACCTTGCTCGGGGCCCATAGTGGGGTAATGAGGATGGAGGCTGATATGGATGCCTCATCTTCTCTGCCCAAATTTTGTGTCAGTCTGGGGATTCAAACCTGTGATCTCCCAATAACAGGCTCACCTCTATATATATGGAGATATATGGATGCAGTTAGAGAGGACATGGACGTAATTGGAGTGAAGAGAGGACACAGAAGACAGAGTTAGATGGAGGAGGATGACTTGCTGTGGTGACCCTTGAAAAGGGAACAGCTAATAGAAGAAGAAGACTTAAAAACTCATCTAGATTTCCTTATATTTGTTCTTGACATGTACTAAAGTACAAATTTGCAAGACATGCACACAAACATAGGCCATAAAATTCAACCATTGGCTGTGCAAAATGTGGTCATGTGGCTTGCTGGTTGTAAACACCCAGAATTTAGTGAAACTGCAACTAAAAATTAGCTTCTTTTCTTTTTACAATTCTAAATCAACTATATCTAACAGTCACAGCCAGGTGAGATACTACCTTTAAATCTTAAATATCCTTACCTTACTCTAGTTTACACTTTGGAACTGAAATAAGCTATCTTTAGGTCACAAGTCATGTGTTAAACCGACCAAAGTTGTTTAACTAATTTAAAACTCTTTTCTTTTTTATTTTGTTCAATATACATAACTTCTGTTAATAACCTTCAGTTGCAAACCAAGACAAGTTTGGACTTCCCTCTTCCTGCCTATAGATCAAAATTGTGTGCATTTTAACTTTTTTTGCAGCACCATTTATAAATATCAGTCAGTGAGTCAGAAATGCCACTTGGCAGTGCAAAGAGCATTCACAAATAAATATGTTTAATTAAAATAGCAGTGATAGACAGGTGATATTAAAACACTGGTTTACTGGAGGAAAAAAAAACACGAGCAAAAGCTGTGATCTGTGTAAATAAAGTGTCCTCTTGCACAATGGTCCTCTACAGAAGTTCAAAATACCACAGAGGGAGGTTCTCACGTGTTTAATGAGACATTTAAAGGGACATAATTGCTCTGAATTGGCTCTCTGGCTGTCAAAAACAAACCAGTTCTTTTCTGTTTTTGAATAGAATCAACTAAGAATTGGCTCAGTTTGATACAGCTGCTTTAATAAACTATAGCTGCTCTGTTAAGTTAAAGAAAATACTTTTCAAATATTTCAAAGAAATGGTGCAAAGAGATAGGAACCAATAAGAAATATAAAATCTACTCTCCTGGTAGGATAATCGAGTTGTGACTTTATTGAAGCAGTTGGAACGAGCCTCTCCACACAATGGAGGCTTTAAATGCAAACTTTGAGAGAGCTGCCTGTCTATAACATTTATTTCTTCTGCAGCTTTCATCACAGACACTACAACAGCTGTCTCAAAGTGACAGAAAACAGCCTTGAGAATAACAGAGGAAAAACTTACTGAGAACAAGTCGTTAACAATTTTTATTTCTTTGAATCTCACACATTTTTTGGAATGGTTAAGGCTACAAAAGACTAATAAAATGCTCCCATCCCAGATGCATCCTGTTACATCCTTCTGTGTGTTGTGGTTAGGAGGATACATCCTGCCACAGTCCAGGTCCCAGCAGAGCTTTTTACTTTATGAGATACTTTTATTTTGGTTGCATCCTCCTCCCTGTGTCTGTCCCAGTGGAAACAGATATGAATGACGACAAGAAGCCAGATGGGAGGAAAGCTATGAATCCACAGCAGAGTCGCTATAAATGAGGAACTCCAGTGGTAACTCTTAGGGGAGATAATGCTTGGTGCTGTTTTAAGTGAAGCATTGGCACTGTTGCACTAATTGCAGCAAAAGGAGCTTCATAAATATTTTATATTCATTCTGACCTGACACACAAATGAACAGATAAATTAATGAGTGTCCCACTTACCTAAATGGTTATTTTAGCTCACATTAATACTATAGGACCAAACAATGAGTTTTGTTTTGTCCTCACTGAATATATAAACAAAACTTTACTGTACCATCTGACATCATCTGATGGAATACCAACACAAGTGTATTTTAGTGGAAAAAGTGTTGCTCACTTTAGTGTATAAACATAAGAAAATCCCTTATTTCCTCATTGGATTGATGCAATATGAAGAGTGAAAGTGTGAAAGGTGCAGTTTTATTTGTGGTTACAATGGGTTCATTTGAAGTTAAAACAACAACAACTGTATTTCAGGAAGTTGCATCACTTAAAGACTGCATTCAGAGTTCAAAGTCTCATCTTAAAACTGAAAACATTGGCCCAAAATGTCAGTGTATATACCCTGTATGCAAGACAAAAATCAGACAAATATGTTTACAAGATGGATACACACTCTGTCATAAAGCCCTGTTTGAAGAATTAATTCATAAGCTTTCACTGATGTAGTTTTTTTTTTATCCTAAAGCAACAACATTTAATTTGTGGTTTGTGTATTTATCTTCATATCCACTGCAGGAAGTGAAAGAATCTTGTAGAGCCCATTTTAGAAATATTTTTAAAGTCCAATAAAATGACAGTTTGGATCGAATTTTTTAAAGTTCAGCCTTTAGCTAAGACCCAACCCCAAGTCTAGGACTCATTCATGTTTGGGTAAATGCTTTTTGTCTTTTGTCATGTCAGTTCAGGGTTTATTCTGTTATCTCAGATAAATATGAACCCTGGTTTAAACAGTATGCTTACCAAAGAGATTTCTCTTGTTGGTGCTGAGACCCTATTCTACTGTATTTTGTTATGTACGTTTGCGTATGTATGCGGCTCGGGTGGTCGCTGAGGCAAAAACTCGGGCATGGGAGGAGTTTGGAGAGGCCATGGAAAAAGACTTCCGTATGGCTTCGAGGCGATTCTGGTCCACCATACGGCGTCTCAGGAGGGGAAAGCAGTGCAGCACCAACACTGTTTATAGTGG
>NC_051443.1:5396194-5502526 GCF_001649575.2 Kryptolebias marmoratus
AAATGAGTTTCCTCCGCAGGGTGTCTGGGCTCTCCCTTAGAGATCGGGTGAGAAGCTCGGTCATCCAGGAGGGACTCAGAGTAGAGCCGCTGCTCCTCCACGTCGAGAGGAGCCAGTTGAGGTGGCTCGGGCATCTGGTGAGGATGCCTCCTGGACGCCTCCCTGGTGAGGTGTTCCTGGCACATCCCGCCAGGAGGAGGCCCAGAGAAAGACCCAGGACACGCTGGAGGGACTATGTTTCTCGGCTGGCCTGGGAACGCCTTGGGATTCCCGCGGAGGAGCTGGCCCAAGTGGCTGGGAAGAGGGAAGTCTGGGTCTCCCTGCTTAGGCTGCTGCCCCCGCGACCCGACCCCGGATAAGTGGAAGACAATGGATGGATGGATGGATGTTCGCGTATTTGGAAATAGTTTTTATGTGGATCTAAAGAATTTAAGTTTATTGTTGTGTTGTGTAATACTACTCCAAGCCGTTAGGAGGAGACACTGACAAGAATAATAAGAAAACGGTAGGTCAAGAGTGAGCGATGATACTAGGGAGATAACGGCGTGGTGCTCGTTTGGTTAGATTGTACTTGATGAGTTACGTCAAATAAATGCACTGAGTTATTCAAGGATGTATCTTGTTTTACACACGATTACAAATTGGCGACGAAGGATCCTGCGTGTTTTTTTTTTTTTTATCTGCTGAAGTTTTCTTCCTGCTGGATTAGCATGGCTGCTAACGTCCATCCACCGCCGTTGTTTTTACCTTGCCCAGGAGAACCTGCTCTACCATTCAACATGTAGATGCATATGTTCAACAACTATAGCTCATGATTAATGCAACAGGGAATGCTTGGCCTGACGCAAGAAAAAGAGCGACTTTATTACACTTCTTAGGAGTCGAAGGACAATGAACTTTCTACTCATTAACAAACACAGGTGACACATTTTCCTCTGCTGTTGCTGATATAGAAAAACGCTTTACACCGAAAGTCAACATTGTTGTAGAAAGGCATGCTTTCAGAAAGCGAACACAATCACCACATGAGACCGTTGAGCAGTACGTGACTGCCTTATGTGACCTTGCTTTGAAATGTGACTTTGATGATAAGACTGAAGAAATGATCCGTGATCAGTTGGTTGAACACATCTTCAACTCCAGAATAGGAGAGAGACTCCTGCTTGAACCTGATTTGACTCTAGATAAATCTATTACTCTTGCAGCACAAATGGAATCGGTGGCTTACCAAGCTAAAGCGTTAACAGCTAACAACGATGGCCATGCCCAAGCCATACAGTCCCATTCATACTCAGCTACAAAAAATAATAATTCTGTTCTTCGACCTAACAAGGCACCTTCTACTGCATCAGCTTCTGCTAAAAGCTGCTTTAGGTGTGGTTCAAACAAACACCTGGCTAACTTCCGCCAATGCCCAGCTGCTAAAGCTACATGTAATCTCTGCCAAAAAGTTGGTCACTTTGCCCGTGTCTGCTGCTCATCTAAGACAAGACAAGTCCGTGAAGTGCAGCTACCAAATCTGACTGTGCTGTATTTGAGAGACACTTTGCATGCATCAAAAACCCTACAGTGTGACATTGAATTAAGCACCACAACTTCACCTACCAAGACTCTTCGACTCACTGTTGATACAGGCTGTGCAGTTTCAATAGTGTAGCAACAAACCTACAAGGAACATTTTAATGAAATACCACAACACCCCCTGACCTTCGCTTAGTTACTTATACTAAGAAAACATTTCCTGTACTCAGATGTTTACAAGTTGAAGAAAGTAGGGGAACTATTACTACACCAGCTACTCTTTTTGTTGTAAAACAGGGAACTACTCTTCTTGGCCGAGACTTGATGGAAGCACTGCACATTTGCATCACTGGAAACACTGTTCTTCCACCGTGCACTGCTCCTGCTGCTCCTGTGATGACAACAAATGCATCACCTGCATCATTTACCTCTGCTGCTGATATAGGCTGTGTGAAATCATTTGTTCATAAAGTAAGACTGGATCCTACAGTTAAACCTGTACGACAAAAGCTTAGACGCCTTCCCTTCACAGTGAGAACTCCAGTTTCAGCCGAACTGAACCACCTCCTCAAAGCTAGAGTCATTGAAGACATTGATGCATCACCATGAGTTTCACCAATTGTAGTAACAGGATGCAAAACAGGAGGAATACGATGTGTGCAGACCTCCGTGAACCAAACAGAGCTGTTATTACAGACTGCTATCCCCTACCACACGTGGATGAGTTGTTTGTCAGTCTACAAGGTGCAACACTGATTTCTACAATCGACTTAGCCAATTTATACTACCAGCTACCCCTGCATGAAGGTAGCAGAGATTTAACTGCATTTATCACACATAAAGGTCTTTTCAGATTTTGCAGAGTTCCTTATGGCCTTGCCTCCGCTCCCTCCACATTTCAAAAGATGATGGCAGAGATTCTCCAAGATCTTCCAGCTGTCCAGAATTACCTGGATGACCTCGTCATCTACGGTAAAACTTCTGCTGAGCATGACAGCAACCTGACCGCCGTCCTCCAAAAGCTCAAAACTGCTGGTCTTGTGCTGAATGAAAACAAATGTCATTTCAGAAAGACATCTTTACATTTTTTGGGTCATTTCATAACTGCAGATGGCATTCTACCAGACAAAGAACACGTTGATGCTGTTTTAAATGCTCCTCCTGCTGCATTGAGAGCCTTCCTGGGGTCTGTATCTTGGTACTCCAAGTTCTTGCCCAATTTCGCAACCATAGTGGCACCTATGCATTCTTGTGGAAGTGGGGCAAGTAACTATGCATGGACTGCAGAAGCACAGACAAGCTTTGAAGAAATTAAGCAGCTTCTGGTGAACAGCCCTGCTCTTGCACTGTTTAATCCTTCTCTTCGTATTGTGATATCTACTGATGCCAGTGATTACGGACTAGGAGCCATTTTTGCCCAAGTTCAGCCTGATGGAACAGAGAAATCTTTGGCCTTCGCTTCTTGCACACTGTCTGCAACCAAACAAAAGTACTCAGCTGTTGAGAAGGAAAAACTGGCATATGTGTGGGCCACAGAGAAATGGAGAACATATTTGTGGGGTCGACGTTTCACCCTTTGGAAAGACCATCAAGCTCTGATCACACTTCTGACCACAAAAGGAATGAATTTAGCTGGACTGCGCATTGCACGATGGTCAGCTCGCCTGCTGTGTTTTGATTATGATGTCATCTACAGACCTGGCTCTCAGAGCTACATAGCAGATTTCCTGTCACGCCTGCCTCTGCCTGCGATGTCAGATCCTGTACCAGATTTGGATCCAGAAATGGTGGCTCAGATTTCTGCTACTGTGTCTGTTCTTCCTGTTACTGACTTTGATTCAGCTTGCTTCTCCTTCCCTGAACTGACAGATCTGTGTACACAAATGGAAAAAGGCTGGCCTGCCTCCATTAAATCAGTCAGTGATACACTTGCTCCGTACTACAAGATCAGAAATGAACACTCCGCTCATGGTAACTACATCCTCAGAGGTATGAGACTCATCGCACCACTTTCTGTTAGACATACTCTGATTACACTTGCACATGAAAGTCATCAAGGGATCGTGTGCACAAAACAGCACTTGAGAGACCTCTACTGGTGGCCAAAAATGGACACACAAGTTCAGGATGCGATAAAGTCATGTGTCATATGCCAGTCAGAAAATAAAACTGCCCAAACACGCCCTGCTCCTCTTCAGCCTGTACCACTGCCAGATGGGCCATGGAAAAAACTTGCACTTGACATTGTAGGTCCATTTGACATGACTATTCCTTCTTGCAGATTTGCCATTACATTGACTGATTATGAACTTGCTTTCTGACATACTGTCACTACGAACGATGTTATTCAATTCTTATCATCTGTTTTCCGTCGCCATGGCAACCCTGAGAACATTATGACAGACAATGGCACTTAGTTTACATCTGGAGCCTTCTCATCATTCCTCCAGAATAGAGGAATATCTCACACCACAACATCTGTCTACTATCCAGCTGCCAACGGTGTCGTTGAAAGGTTTCATTGTGGCCTCTGTACCTGCATTCAAACTGCAATCCAACAGTCTACGCCATGGAAAGACACGGTCTCAGAATGGCTTCAAGTATACCGTGCAACACCCCATACAACTAAATCCACCAGAGACTTTGTTATGTCTTAAAAGTTATGTAGAAACATAACTGTTTCATAAAATTGTAAAAGGACTGTTAATACAGCTATTGGTTACTAACAGGGGTTAATTTGTTTTATTACAGAAATACTGAGAGAAAATCTAGTTAAAATTAAGGGTTTATGTAATCTTTATTAGTACATTTGTTTTATATTTCTGTTGCTATGAATATGCAGATAATTTCCAAATGCATTTGGATAATGGGTTGTACTCTTCAGGAAATTCTGTTCAAGTATACATTGGAGGAAGTTTAAATCTTAACAAGGGAGGAAATGTTGTGTTGTGTAATACTACTCCACGCCAATAGGAGGAGCTGCTGACAAGAATAATAAGAAAACGGTAGGATGAGAGTGAGAGATGATACTAGGGAGATAACGGTGTGGTGCTCTTTCAGTTAGTTCGTACTTGATGTGTTACGTCAAAAAAATGCACTGAGTTATTCAAGGATGTGTCTTGTTTTCCACACCATTACACTTCTGTTGTATAAAGTTGGGTCTCATAAAGAATATGACGTACAGTGTGTTCCTGTTACATGTATTGAGTATATATTGGGTTGTATATATTGGTTATACTTCACCAACACAATATGTACACAACCGAAACCACATGACATTGTGAACAACTTCATATTTATACGGTACATCTACCAAGAACAGACCAGTTGTAAGGAAATGGACAGGAAATAAATAATTACAATGCCTAATACACATAAAATCACCATAATTACACCACAGTATCATGGCAAAGCTGACCAAGGTTGCCACATGTTCCTCAAAATACAAAATTGTTTCATATTTAACATTAATATTGTGTCTCCTGTTTTAAATCAGCATGGGACAGGGATTGTTCTGTAGTTTCGAGTTGTGTTAAGCATAGCATCATTCTGTCCACATTGAGCATCTTTGTCAATCAGAGCCAGAGGAGGTGTTGATTATTAGTGGAAAGTCAGAAAAGAACGTCAATAACTCGCCCCAAAACAGCCCTGCGTTTTCAACTGAAACATACAAATGTGAGTGGGAGGATTCAAATACGTCTAGAAAGTATTCAGAAAAACAAGTTTAAAGCTAACTGTAAAGTATGTTGGTCAGTGTTTTCTGTGGCACACGGTGGCCCGGAAGATGTGCTGCATCATTTTAAGCAACAATATTCCAACTGCCAGAACAATCAAGACCGAAAAAGTGCAACTCAGTTCTTCATAACACAACTCTCCCCTGAGGCTGTAAAGACAGCTTTTTAATCTCCTCTGTTTTTCTAATTAATAACATATATTTTTATATGTGGCTGCCTATTTATTAGCAAACAGCTTTAGATGAAGGTACCATTCCATGGAACTGATTGACATCCCACACCTTTCCCTAAGGACTGGTTTTCTTTTTTAATTAGGTTTTCACCACAATTAACTGACCTTTTTAGTAACTTTAGGCTATTTATGATGTGATTTGTTCATAAAAGTTTAGTAATGTTTATTGGCAGACACATAAACATTTATTTAATACATAAATCAAATAGTTCCTATGTGAAAGGAACAACTTTGAAGCATTATTATAATAAATATTTCCAAGCTGTAAAATTGCATCCTTAAATACAAATGGATTAACAGAAAGCAATACTATAAAACTGCATGAATAAATGACACTTTACTACTTTACATATGTATAATAACAAATAATGTAAAATTATGACAATACAAAAACCTGAGTTTTGTGGTTACCTTTGATAGTTTTTGTGTTCTGTATTTTCTGTTAAGTTAATTCTCTGTACCTCCTTGTGTTTTCTGCCTCTCCTCAATACTTTTGTTTGTTCTCTATTCCTGCCCCGCCCACTCTCAGCTGTTCTCCAATGTAACCAGCCCAGGTGTTGTCCATTCTGTGTGTTAGTCCATGCTTTTATATTGTCTTCTGCGTTCCTCCTCACGTGTCAAAGCATTAGTTATGTCCTCAGGTGTCCTTGTGGTTTTAAGAAAGAGAAGGTCTTTGTTTCGCTGAGCTCTCCAAGTCTGCATTCTGCATAACAAGAATCCCGAAGTTTTTGAAACAGGTCATTTTGCAGACACCAGAAAACATTTAGTTATTGTCAAAAAACGGCTGGCTGTTTTTTTTGTTTTGTTTTTTGTTCTTGGACTGTTTCTAGAAGCAGTAGATACCCACGGCCCAAGGCCCAGCTATGGTAGGCAGCCTTTTTTTTCTGGATGAAATACAGGGCAAAGTGTTAGCATACCGTTGGTCAGCATGAGACTGTGTAACATTACTGTTAGGTTACTGCTATGTAACTTCAATTATTATGGTGCATATGTGATGTTTAAAAGTTTATGCTATAAAACTTTTCATAATGACCCACAAATTTGTAGCAACCTGCTGGCGCTCATGTTAGACCACTAGAGCAGTGGTCTCCAATCCTGGTCCTCGAGGGCCACTATCCTGAAAGTTTTACTTGTTTCTCTGTTCCAGCACACCTGATTTGAATCAATGGATGATTAAGAGCCTTCTGCAGAACATGAAGAGGTAATTTAACAACTGAATCAAGTGTGTTGGAGCAGGGAAACAAGTAACACATGCACAATAGTGGTGCTCCAGGACCAGGACTGGAGACTCCTGCACTAGAGCATCAGATACTTAAAGAGGTGATGTTGTGACACTATTTTCTTACAGCTACGTATTGCAATATGACATAGAAATGCAAGGCACAAAAGTGAGATGGGGGTATCAAGCTTAAAAAGTTGCAGGGTGAACGTTTTTGTTTTGGTTGAATTTTTAAGACATGTTCGTTTCTTTCAATTTTCTGTGTGTAATGCGGTGCAGTTGGCTCCAGTTGTTGTTCAGGTATTGGTGGTGGGGCCCCTAGTGCTTCATACTTTAATGCATCACACTAATCGGGTTACAGACCAAAAGAACATAGAGAAAAAAGGAGTATAAAAACAAACTTAGAGGAAAAACATTACTATTTCAAATTGATGTCATAAATGAAGTTGTTGCAAATGACAGTGCTTTGCAGTGAATTAAAACCCTTTGGAATTCCTCCATCTTTCCAGCCTCACAACCTAAACTAACATTTGCATTTCCTAATTCAGCAGATGCTTTTATTCAAAACGACTTGCAGGTGAGGAAACACATTTGAGTTTTGGCACAGACAGTGATCCTGGCATGAGAGTTAGATGCCATTTAAAAGACAGCCAAGGTGAAACAGGTACAGAAGTGCAAAATAAGTGAAATTTCAGCATGCTTGAGTGCTAAGTGACAGATGATTATATGCCTTTTGAACATAAAAGTCTTAAAAAAAACCTTGAATAAGAAAAGGACACCCCTGCTGTGATGGATAATAATGTTCTTTTTAGCTTCAATGTGCACTGCCTAAAACTCTTGAATTTATAAGTATAATTAAAAAAGATCAGCTGAATGAAAGGGCCAGCAGAGAGGAAGCAGCTTTACTTTTGTTCTTTTAGCCTACCTGTCACAACATCAGTGAGCTCCTGAGACATGTGCTGATTCTGGTGGACCCATTCTCCATTACACTTGAAGAAGATCTGGAGCGCAGGCCGGGCTTGACACCGCAGCTTGATGGGGTTGCTTTTGATAATGTAGGCATCAACGGGCTCCTCCAGAAAGCGGGGCAGGGTCCCAGACTGGCCATGATGCAAGGCTTCACCTCTGGGGCCTGAAGAAAAACACAACCACCAAAAAAGATTCAAACATAACAAAATGTAGGGATTATGGATTGTTTAATTATTTAGAGTGATATGATGCACAAAAATAATCACAGTCTGTTTCCTGAGCAGCAGACAGACAACCTGCCTTTCTGTCCACCCCTAACTTCATTCTTTCTCTTCCTCACCTTCAAGATCAAAATATTCTCTACTTCATAGTCAAGCCTGTTATTTTCAACCTCTGATGCATACAATAAAAAAAAAGAATTCACCATTATTATAGTCTTGTTATACAGTCATTCACACAATGTTAAAATAATAAATCCTCCAGAGCATCACAGTGTTTTATCATTTATTACAGAAGAATGTGTGCAAACAAACAGCAAACATATTGATAGTAAAATATATCTGCTTTCTGTTTTAATAATTTAGACTGTTAGTTCTCTGTGTTCTATCCTTATTATGTTGAGGTGATTAACTCTCCTGAGAAATGGTAAGCTTTGGGTAAGTTATCTCAGTTTCCCCAAGGCATTGGTGTATGTTATGTTTATCAAAAAAAACAAAAAAACAGAATGCATCGGTAGAAATTAATCTTAGTTAGAAAGCAAGAAATCACAATTTCATATAAGTTTTTGCAGCTTTTTTATTACAGTGCACTTTTTATAGCAGCACATAATCACCATCACTACATAAAAACTTGACAACTCTAAATTATGCAAGATATTTCAAATTCACAAGTTTTTAAACAGAAAGCAAAATTTACAACTGCTTTTTCTCTACAGCACAACCTTCTTTAATATGGGAGATGGTCATGTGGTCTGATGAATCAAAATCTGAAATTCCTACTCAAAACTGAGGATAACGAAGAAGCAGATTACCCAGGTAACAGCTCCAAAACATCACTGCATTAGTAGTATGAACATGAACCAAGTAGAATATGTTGCTATCCTTACTTCGTGAGAATATATGACTTTTTAAAGATCTACAACATGCAAATGTTACAACAGAAAAACATTTTAAATAAAGAACCTGGTATTCCTTCAGAAAAATGAACATTGTCTATTGCCTCTTCTGAGTTATAGCTGGTTTTGCCAAACCTTGTAAATGTTATACACAATGTCATGGACCACTGCAAGATCATGCAAGATCTGTCAGCGCTCAGTAGTATTGAGAATGTCTCTCAGCTACTAACGACCAAATTTCAGCTCAATGTCTGTAAAACTGACCGAGTCAGTTGTGGCAGCCATTTTGAATTAGGCTGAGTCCAAAAGTTAATCAGTTATAGATGTAAATTCAATAATTACTTCCTGAAAGTTTCATTAAGACTCATCTAGTTGTTCATGAGATATTTTGTTGACAGACACTGTTCACCACAATAGTTGATACAAAAGTTGTAAAAACAGATACTGTGCAAAGTTAATACTTAAAGTCTAAGTTTGAGATCACGCTCAGCTACTACCACACCACATTTTAGCTTAATATCTATGAAACTGACAGATATATAGCTATTTTTGTGTTTTCTAAAGTTGTTTAGCTGTGGCTGCCAACTTGAATGGAGTTTACTCCAAAACGTTCACTAAAATTTGTTCAGTGGTGGTAGTACCACAGAAAGGTAAACATAAGTGCATAGATACATGGCCAAAAACATTCTTCTTTTTTTACCTTCGGTGGCAGGCAATAATTATGACATAAATATCAGGCACTGAACTAGCTGAAATTTTATATTTAAAAAAAATGAGACAACATTTTGCTTTCAAAACTGTAGCAGTAACAAAAAAGCAATAGTGTTAACGGATGATGTAACACAGGACTCAGTATGTGCCAAATGCATTAGGCTGGATTTCTGAAATTAAAATTTAAAAGACAATGACATTTACATTTTTCATCACACATTATGTTGCTCTTGTTCTAACAATTTGCACATGAATACATTCCTGGGCCTGTTCACTCTTTTTAGCTTCATTCACTTTACACCACTATCTCTTCCTTCATATTTACAAAGCAAATTATAATAATTATATTCTGGTACAAGCACACCCACCACCTCAGCAAGGGTGAGTAGCTTGTACTTTTTTGCATCAGAACACAGAAGATCTCGCTGCACAATATGAATCTGATCATCTATCACAAACACATCAGGCACAGAGGTGACAGAGAGAGAGAAATGCTTTTTTCCACAGTGAACTCCAGATCATAAAGGAGAACAGAGGCCCTTCTTAAAACTGTGATATTAGCCTCTATATGTGAAGGTCTATCTGCTGAAATGCTCTACAGTCATAAAGTTTCTATTCTAAATGTCAAACAGCAACAACTGGATTTTACTCACTTTTTGACTAATCACTGGAAGAGAATGAATTATTTTTTTCCTGACATGCCAGCTCTCTTTTTGTGAATGTAATGGTGCAGCAGATTCCTTCTCTTCTTTTGTTTTTTCTCCTGAGATGTAATTACCACCAGCTCTCAGGAGACAGTAAATACTCGATGCAAAATGTGTATATATCCTAAGCAACTCTGCTCTTTTAAAGTCAGTCTCGTTTAGCCTCAGGAGTTATTTACCTAAATTTGGGTGGGTTTTCCTCGAACTGCAATATAAGACATCATTTCAATGTTGGCAAATTGTGCCAGCACAGAGAAAAGCTGTTTGGTTGACAACCAAGAATGATGCGCAAATCTCCCTTTGAAAGGGCTTTGTGAAGTAGGCAGATGTGCAAATCCAAAACGTGTGCAAACCATAAATAATTTGCCTTTGTGTTAACATGATGACCGTCCACCACCAAAAGGTGAAGGAGGATGATTACGTTTTTGTCTGTATGTGTGTGTGTGTGTGTGTGTCTGTTACCAAAATATCTAATTAACCACTCAACAAATTTTAGTGAAACTCTCAAAAAGTAATCATTGAATGTACATCTACAACTGATTTACCTTTGGAGTCAACCCCATTCAAGATGGCATTAAAAAAACACAAAACTGGTTCTAAGTCAGAGAATTTTACAGATACTGAGCTAAAATTTGATGTGGTAGTAGCTGAGAGTAATTCACAATGCCTACTCTGACTGTGACATCTCGTGATATCACACAGGGCTCTCAAAGCGTAGTTATTGGATATGCATCTATGACTGATTAACCTTTGGAGTCAACCCATTTCAAGATGGTTACGCAATCTTAGTCTAACAAAATTGACTATACCTGAGGAAATGTTATGGATATTAAGCTAAATTTTGGTGTGGTAGTAGCTGACAGTCATTCATAACACATATTTCAAGCTCTATTAGATCATGCAAGGTCATGCAAGATATTGCATGAGATTGTACAAGGTTTGATCAAAACAGATACAATCCAGTCATTTCTCAACGTGAGACGATCTTCGTTTAAAACTCTAGCATGAAAGGCAGCGTCAATTGAATATGCATTCCTTCAAGTAATGCTAGGCTTTTAATTTAGTTAAGAATCCCATATTTTTTAGGGGGTGGGGTTGGAATTAATGCGGATAAATTAAAATAAGCAGCTCATTAAAACTTTGCCAGATCCACATTAGTGCCATAAACTTTTCTTTGATCTTCACTAAAAACAGTTAACTCGGTTAAAAGACAGAGGCAACACATTAACAGGCCTTCTTCCTTTTTTGCTCTGAACCTTTCAGTCAGCACACGTTCGGCTACATCTGAGGCCCACGACTGTAATTATACTCTGACTAATCCGTTAGTTTGCTGGAACCTCTTTCATGCAAGTGTGAAGAGTTTACTGAGGCAAACCATCCCGCTCCCTCCCGATCCCAGCTCCCTGCTGCACTCTCCATGTTTCGGGTGCACCTCTGAAAAGCCTGTCAGGATTAGAAAAGCCACTCTCTCCTTTTCTCCAGCTAATCTAATCCTCCTACCTTTCCTGCTGCATGTCTCCTGATGGAGGGAAATAGATAAAAGGGTCTCTGTGATTCCCTGGCTGAGAAAATCACAGCACTTGTTCAGCGTTCCTCTTACCTCTATGCGACACATTCACATTCTCTCCCTCGTTCCTGGATCTGGAGCCGAACAAAGAGACATGCTTTTAATTTCAAAAAGACTAGCCCTAGGCGAGCTTCTCTTGTACGGAGCGCTCCACTTTGTTTCGCGCGCGCAGAATTGACACGGTGTATTTGTGTTTCGATAGATGAAAAACATAGCTGGGTTTGCGGAAGCCAGGCAGTGATAGATGGGAACAATAATACACAAACACATAGCTGCCACTCTAAAAGCCCTTTAAGTAACAACACGCCTGATAATAGATCATCATAATTAATGCTTAACGGGGCAGTTTAATGCCACTCTAAAAGCTACAGTGATACTGACAATTATTTTAGGTTTGCATTACAGGTTCACTGTAGTTAGTAGTATGTTTAAAGCTCAACTGTGATTACCCACTGCAAAAAGACGTGGGCAATTATACTTTTTGCCCATTCTGTGAACCTGTTTCAGCAGAAAATCTCTGGAAGAATTTCAATGAAACTGGCAGAATGTAATTACTGGATGTACATCAACAACTGATTAACGTTTGGAGTCAATCTAATTCAAGATGGCTGCTACAGCTAATCAACATTAGCCAGTACAAAAATGAGTATAACTCAGTCAATTTGACAGACATTGAGCTAAAATTTGATTTGGTAGTAGTGGAGTCATTTACCACACATACTCTGAGTGTGACATCTCATTATATTGCAGGAGAATGCGTATAAAGTTATTTTCAAGGTTAGACCAAAACGGCTATAACATCATTGTTTCTCAACATCAAATGATCATAGATTAAAACTCTAACATGAAAGGCAATGGTATGCAATCCTTCAAGGAATGCTAGACCTTTATTTCTTTTCAGTTTAGCTGCTGGGATACGTTTGCAGCAGACAGATTAAAGGAGACACATGAAAGAAAACTGGTGCCATTTAACCTCAGGCTGGTGGCTTACAAGCACTTAACTATCCCTGGAAACTGTGCAACATTGTCTCTGATCATAAAATTGCTAAATATAAATCACAAAGTGTAAAAGAGAGCAGCAACTATCCCTTATTTTTTATTGTACATGTGTTGAACCATACTGTGATAAGACCCTGCGGTGCAGCGGAGCAGAGCATCAAGATGCTGTTTGACATTCTCCCAACATTTGCTCATTTACATGTTGAGGCCGGCGCGGGGCAGTTATTGGTTCATCTCGCCTCGATATGCTTCAGCGCCGTCATTCAGGAAGCCACTGAGGCCTACGCTTCACACTTTTCACAATGATCTACAACCGATGCTTCGGTCTGGCAATAACACATAAGGGGCACAGATACATTTAGCCAACTCCAAGAGAAAACAACATATCACAGCCAAAGGGCTGAGTGATGGCTCTATTTTCTCTTCCCGTCTCTGCCTTTGTGTCTGCCTGCACGTAAACATTTCTACAGGGAACACAAGTTTTGCAATATCTTGTGAAGAAACTAGGTGGGGGGTGGTATGAGATTCTGACAGTTTCTTGAGCAAAAAAACAAAACAAAATACAATTTCACAGTATTACGGTACTACAACAAAATTCTTTTAAAAGGCAACAGAATTTATTTGGTTTGATTTTAAAAAATGCATTTAGTATTATTTTTGCTGCCTACATATTATCACATATTACTTAACATGAATTATATTTTACATATGATAATACTTAATGTAATTTTTATTTATAGTTATTTCAATTTTAATGCACAGATATAGTAAAACCCCAATTCTGAAAACATTATGATGTTGTGGAATATGTAAATACAAACAGAATGCAATGATTTGCAAATGTCCTAAACCACTATTCTATTCACAATGGAACATCCCTTCATTTTTTAAACAAATGTCTGTACACATCTAGGAACTGTCGAGATTAGCTTCTGGAGTTTTTTGAAGGAAATGTTGTCCCATTCTTGTCTGACAGAAGATTCCAGCTGTTCAAAAGTTCTGGCTCTTCTTTGCTGGATTTTTGTTTAATGATCTGTCAAATGTTTTCAAGTGGTGAGAAATCTGGACTGCAGGCACCAGGATTCTTCTACTACAAAGCCATGATGTGATAATGTAGTATGCAATCTAATATTGTTCAACCCTTCCCTGACAAAGATGTTATCTGGGTGGGAGTAGTGCTGGGCGATATAACGATACATATCGTGGGAACGACAGAAAAGTGTCTATCGTGATATATTTTCTTCTATCGTCTCTATCGTTTCTATCATAATTGTATCAATGATTCATGTAAATATTTCATAACGTAGGCTACGACGAATGTATTAGTGTTGTCACTTTGCATACATTCAGTTTATATAAGNACCATATTCTGTGACCCACCGTATATTGTGTCGGCATTTAAGTCATAAGTGCTGAAAGATGGAGACGCATGAAGTATCAAACTCGGGGTCGCAACAAGTAGAGACAGCTAGCAGGCAGCCCAAGAAGAAAGACTTTTACCAAAACGAGTGGGGGACGTCTGTGATTTGGTTCAAGAAGTCCGACACGGAGCAGAAAAAGGCAATATGCTAACTCTGCTAATGCTAATGCTAACTCTGCTAATGCTAATGCTAATTCTGCTATTAGAGTGTTTTCTCATCTGATGCCAACATAACCTCTTCTATCATTTAAAGAAGAACCACGAAAAAATAATATTTAACAATCCAAAAACTGGAAGGTCAAACAAGTTGTAAAAGTTGCAAAAAGTGAAACTATAGCCGGCCGAAGATAATGGAGTCTGTTGTCATTTGATACTGTTACGTCGTAACAGGTACATATATATTGCTGCACTAAAATGCAGCGGATCTCATTTGTGAAAGTTCAGTTAAATGTCACTTAGAAATAAAGCTTGAAAAAGGTAAGAAATGAGATTATTTTTTCATATTTTTCAGAGAATAACTGACAACGTACGTAATTGGGGTATATCGTGATATATATCGTTATCGTGATATAAAATTATCCATATCGTGATATAGAATTTTTTCCATATCACCCAGCTCTAGGTGGGAGCATATGTTGTTCTAAAACCTCTCTATACTTTTCTCTCTATAGATGGTGCCTTTCCAGATATATAAACTGCCAATGTCAATGGCACTAATGCACCCCCATAGACCCAGAGAATCAAGCTTTTGAACTGTGCGCTGATAACAGTCCAGATAGTCCCTCTTATCTTTAGTACAGAGGACATGGCGTCCATGGTTTCCGAAAAGAATTTTAAATTTTGATTTGACAAAATTAAAAAAAAAATAAAAACTGTGTTTATGACTTTTTAACACCATTATATACCTTGAAACTGGTAACTGGTCCATGCCTAAAAGAACTTTTCACCTAAGTACAGCAAAAACTCCTGTTCTTCATATGCAAAGATTATAAACAGTTGTCTTAATCTTTTATTTTAGTTCATGATGCTATAAATGACTGAATTGCTGACACACAGATTGAGAATGAGGAGACACCTACACAGACACACAAAGATACAGCTGTCGCTCTTTGTAATTTTTTTGTTCCTCTCAATTTTCTGCTTCAGAGTTCAGCTGCAAGATCAAGTGGGTACGTGGACGCTTTACTTTTATTGTTGTTTTTGTTAGAACTTGGCAATTTTACTGCGCTGGTGCTGGAAAACAAAATATTTCCCTAAAGTTTTTGAAAATGATTTCATCTGCTCAGAAGGGTTTTTTTTTTTTTTTTTTTTTCCCCCTTGTTGTTTTTGTATAATTCATCAAATTTTAGTGGGTGGCAGCTCTGGGCATAAGGGGAACCAGTTTACCACCTGGACTCTAAGAACAGAGCCATGTTGTTGTGCTGAAGTGGGGGATTTATTTTTTGAAACAAATCAACCTTTACTTTAATATGCCCCAAACCTATTTGTTTCAGCCCTAATGGTGCCTTCACAGATGTGCAGGTTAGTCATGCTGTGTGACCTTTGAACCCTATGCTCTGCTTCCACCCAGATGGTCATTCTCTTCTTTAGCTTAGATACAGTGTCAGACTTCCTGTGTCTTACTGAATGTACAAGTTGAGCAGGCAATGTCAACTGGTGGATTCCTGATAGATGAACCGATTAACCTTTATTTTGTGTTTGGGTCAAATTTGACCCATTTTCAAGTTTAGATATGTAAAAAGTACTGTTTGCTTTTTAAAATTATTATTATTGGAACAAGGCTTTATGACATTCTCAAAAACATCTATTTTAACACAACATAAGAATTTATTACCATTTTAGTCAATTTTGATGGCCGAAACATTGTGGTGTTACAGGTCAAATAAGACCCAGCAGAGAATACTAGCTGTTGCATGCATCATTTGGGTTGCTCTGTGTATCAAAAATGGCTCACTTTGCCCGACCACACGCACACAGACTCATAGCTACCTAACACTACGCCTTTCCCACGTGAACACAAACTTTCTAGCAGAATATTGATAAATTTTGACAGATGATAAACAATGGCATCTATTAATAGGTTTGGGTGAGATGTAACTGGTTTCATTCTGTAGTAACATTAGCCAACATGAGCAAGAAATTTACTGTCAATAGGGCTATTAATCTTAGCTTTGGTCACAAGAGTCATACTGAGGGCAGACAGCAAACCAAACTTAGGATGTGTCTGAGGAAGAGGATGATGTTCAATATGACTTTAAACAAGGCACATTTGATGAAGAGGAGGATTTGTGACAAAAAGGTGGCAGCAAAGGTCAAAGGAAAGGTTTACAAGACAGTGGTGAGAGCAGCTATGTTGTATGTTTTAGAGACAGTGGAACTGACAAAAAGACAGGAGACAGAACTGGAAGTGGCAGAGCTGAAGATGCTGAAGTTCTTCTTGGGAGGGACAAAGATGGATAGGGTTAGGAATGAGGTCATCAGAGGTACAGCACAGGTTAAACGACTGGGAGAGGCCAGACTGAGATGGTTTGGACATGTGCAGAGGAGGGACAGTGGGTATATTGGTAGAAGGATGTTAGAGATGCAGCTGGCAGGAAAAAGACAAAGAGGAGACGTATGGATGCTGTCAGAGAGGACATGGAGGTAGTTGGAGTGAGGACAGAGGATGCAGAAGACAGAGTTAGATGGAGGAGGATGACTTGCTGTGGTGACCCCTGAAAAGGGAACAGCCAAAAGAAAAAGAAGAAAAAGACTTTTGATGAAGAGAACCCAGAAGAGACATCTTCAAATCCAAGTCCTTATAACATGCAATGCAGAACATCAACAGAGATCAACATCAAAATGACTCCGTGGCCTAATAGATATGGTCAAAACATCAAGACAACATTTGAGCTATTTATACCACCATTTGTGAGAAGATCCTGCTTGTGATAACCAACATGGAAGGGAGAATGATGTTTGGCAATGGAGATCAACAAAACACAACTGGATGCTTACACCAGAATCCTGCACCAGGAACCAGACAGGGCATGCCGGGGGGAGCAAGAGAACAAGATGCCAGTCCTGACCCTCCAACCAGAACAGAAAAAAACTTTTCACACATGTAAGAAACATGTCTGCAAGTAGCATATTAATTCAGTCATATTCATGCATGTAAAAAAACACCACACACACACACACACACACACACACACACACACACACACACACACACACACATACACTTAAATGTTTTTCAGTGTTCAACTGGTTTAATTTTCAATTTGTCCTTGCTGTTCTGAGTAAAATAAAGATGGTTTTATGCATAAGGAAAGACTCTTACAGTTCATTTTTGACTTTTAATGCCACAAATGTCCAAATAGTTAATAATCAGTAAAAATAATAAATAAATACATAAAAATAAAGCAAGCAGCATTTTTTTCTGATAGGTGTGCTCTCTCTTTATTGCACCCTAAACAGATTCTAGACCCCCTGTATCAGATGCAGCAAAACAGCCCCATAACAGAATGTTAATGTCCGTTAAACCAAAAACTCAGAAGCAATGACTGAATTTTATTAGTTGATTTGTAGAATTTCTTTTCCTTTTGTTACTTTTGTCAGTTTCAAGTTATTCAAGGACCTACATGTTTTTTTTAAACACAATCCCATCTATAAAAGGCTTTTAAGTGTTGAAGCCTCTCTTACAAAGAAAAAAGAATAACAATAAAATAAGATAGCCTTTCTGTTTCTGCCTGCCTGCTTGATCCAGACAAACGCCTGAATCAGATTTCTTTTGTTTTATTTTTTCAGTGTTGTCTGCTTTTGTTTACCAGTTCTGCCTGAACTAAGCAACATTTTTCCGACTTTAACCTGCAGGTCCTTTCTTTTAAGTTCTGTCCTTTGAGTCTAAAACAAAAAAGAATGACTGATTTCATTCATACAGTCCAGTGATGCAACAGCACATCCCCCTAAAAAACATTATTTCACAAGAAAGTGAATTCTGGTGTTATTCTTGACTGGAAAGTCATTTACGGTATCATGTTATTTTTGCAGTACTCTTGAGAGAACACCACTTAATGCATCGATTTTTTTTTGTTAATAATTATCAAAAACAAAGTTCATAAAAACAGAAAAATCGTACAACTTTCAAAGTGTTATTTAAAGCAATTTGTAATTTTCTCACAACTAAGCAAATTACCATCTATTCTCTAATGCTTCACCATAATCCTTACAAAGCAAATGTCTGAAAGGCCACACATGATACAGGAGAAGGGCTACATTTATACACAACCTTGAGATACTGTGAGATCTTGCAAAATGTGTTAGCCCCCAGAGTATGTTTTCAATGACTTCCAGCTACTACCACACCAAATTTTAGCTCAATATCAGTAAAATTGACTAAGGTGTAGCCCTTTTTGTGTTGGCTAATGTCAGTTAGCTGTGGCAGCCATCTTAAATTAGATTGACTCCAAAGGTTAATCAGTTGTAGATGTACATCCAAAGATTACTTTGTGAGGGTTATTAAAATCCATCCAGTGATTCATTAGATATTTTGCTAACAGACAAAAAGGGTTTATGTCAACAGTTAATGGCAAAGATTTACACAAAAGTGTTGTGCTTAGAGTAAATATTGGAGATGATACTCTGTGTCTACCACACCAAATTTAAACCTAATATCTGTAAAATTGCTATTAGAGCTATTTTTGTGTTTAAGGACTGTTGACTATGACAGCCATCTTGAATAGCGTGACTCCAAAAATTAATTAGATTAGATGTACATCCAATAATTATTTTTTTGAAAGTTTCACAAGACTGTGTTCAGTGGTTTACACATATACACACACACACACACGGGGGCAAAACCTAATAACCTTTTTATCTTTGGCAGCCGGTGATAATAAGACTCAAACGCTTGTATTACTGAGTGAGCAGATTTATTATTTGACCAATGGGTTTCAACTCATAGCCTCTGTCAAGGTCACTCAAGCAGCATCATTGTGACAACAGTAACTGTGCTCTACTGGCTCCTCACTTGCAGGATTTAAAAAAAAAAATTTTCTTCACACAAACAATAATGAGGGAGGCAGATGTCAACTGAAGAAAACATTTTTCATTTTTCTGCTGAAAGTTTGCGGTCAGCTGTCTAACTGTGCCAACAGTCTCCGAGGCTCCAGGTACGCTTTGACCCAAAATGAGGTGGTGAACATTCTGTGTAGTTCCCTTCCATTTGGCTGAGGACAAAAAAAAAGAAACCCAAAACAAAACAAACAATAAAACCTTACAAAAAAAAAAACAGGAGACCAATGTCTTGTTAGTGCTAATTTATTTCCCAAAGATAAAAAAAAAAATATGTCAAACTAAGACTCATATCCAGATCTTTCTGAGCATGTATTAACAGCTGCATGCTTATCAAAACAGCCTCTAGACAGACGGCTCAGCATTCTTTGAAGGAATGCAGATCACCTGCCGCCTTTCATGCCAGAGTTTTATGATGAAAAGTGATAGAGTTACAGGCCTTGTAATGATGTTATGTATGATCTTGTGCAATATTGCAGGATCTCACAGGTGTTTGCAGTGAGAGTATGTGCTGAGGATGACTTTCAGCTACTACCACCACCAATATCTAGCTCAATATTGGTTATCGTGTTGGCTCAGATCGATTCACTGTGGTGGCCCTTTTGAACTGGGTTGACTCCAAAAGTTAATCAGTTGTAGATATTTATCCAGTGATTACTTTCTGAAAGTTTAATTGAAAACCATTTTGTAGTTTAAAAATATATTTTTCTGACAGTTGACTTTTATAGTTATTAAACATACTTTTAAGCTAAGATGTCATGCAATGTGTAGTGCTTGGAGGGTGTGTTGAGAATTAGTCTCAGCTAAATCCACAACAAATTTTAATTCAGTATGTAAAATTGACTGAGGTATAACTCTTTATGTATTTTGATTAGCTGAAATGGCTATGTTGAATTGGGGTGACTCCAGAAGTTAATCAGCTGTAGATGTATATGCAGTGATTAATTTCTGAGGATTTCCTTAAAATCTATCTAGAGGTTCATGAGATGTTTTGCTAACACACAGAAAAACAAAAACACACATTTTAGGACTGGCCTTTTGCATTTTGGCAACACTGAAGAAGCCAGTGTTCAGTTAACATCTGATAAATGCAAAACAGTGCATGTCTGAAAAGGGTTTAAAAGTGAAAAATAAGGCAATATTAGTAAACTCAACTATGTAACAATGATTATACTTATTTCTCTTACTTTATATTTGTGACAATTCCCCTTTCAAATGCAAATGCAATGTTTTTATCATAAAATGAATTCAAGTAGCAACAAAGATAAAAAAAAAACGTTTTTTTACATTACTAAATTGCACTCAGCTTCAAGATGTGGGGACACAGGTGCTTCTCAATTAAACAATCAAGTAATTCCTTCCTAATTATTAAGACTAAGTGGCACAATTAGGCGCTAATTATGTCACCATGGTAACATTTGAGCAACAGGTTTGAGGACTAAGGTGCAGCATTTGTTTGTGAAAGGGTCACATTTGGTGCTCTGATTCATTGATGTAAACACTGACTTTCATCAAACGTTTTCTTTGTAACTACATGCATAAATACAGCTTAGCAATGGTCAACACAGCATTAATTATATATGCCCAGTGCGAGATGCTTTCTTAGGCTGTACTGACGCAAATTTGTGCAGCAGATGGATGGGCTAGTTTGAGGATTAGAGGTGAGGCTAGCAGAGGGGGTGGGGGTGGAAGGAGACTGCTGAAGCAGATGATAGGTGGGTGTTAAAGCTAGCGAGAAGCACTGGGGGAGCATCTGTTCAGATCATACGCGTCCATGGCAGGAAAGGTTTTTCTTTTTTGGGCATTTTCAGAAAATACACTTAGTTTTTTTTTTTTTTTTTTTTTCCATTCAGGAGCTAAGGTTTGTTAGGGTTTACAGGCCTCACATTCACTTCCTGTGCATCTACAAAAGCAACTATGCCAAAACAGAGACGTTTGTGAATCTTTTAAACTAAGATCATGTTATGCTGAAAATAACAAAGTTTGTCAAACTTTGAAAACAGTGTTACGTGCAATCCCATGGAAAATCACAAGATATCACACTCAGATTAGATGTTGAGAATGACTCAGTGACTACCACATCAAATTTTAGATCAATAACTGTAAAAGTGATTTATAGACATTTTTCTGTGTTGGCTAATATCAGTTAGCTGTTGTAGCAATCTTGAATTGGATTGACTCCAAAAGTTATTTAGTTGTACATATACACCCAAAGATTATGTTCTGAAAGATTAATTAAAATGCAATCAGTGGTTCTTGAGATATCTTGCTTACAGGCAAACGGGGTTAACTCCAAAATTTAATGTCAAAAGTTTAAGAACAGATCTTGTGCAATGAGTAACGTAACACTGTGAGTATGTGTGATGTGAACAACTCTCAGCTACAATCACACAAATTGTTTAGAAGAAATCTGTTAACTGACTGAACTACAGCCATTTTTGTGTTGTCTAAGGTCAGTTGACTGTGGTGACCATTTTGACATGGGTTGGCTCTAAAAGGTTACAAAGTTACAAAGATATATCCTCTGCTTACTTCCTGAATGTTTCATCAAAACTTGTGTAAGTGTTCATGAGATATTTTGCTAACAGACAAACAAAGTTGCATCCAAACAGTTACTGGCAAAATTTTAAACCAAGATCTTTCCCAACCTGTTAGCATTCAGAACATGTGTTGGGGATCTGTTTTAGTTAGTATCGCATCAAGTTTTATATCACTATTTTTAAAATAACTGATTTATAGGCAGTTTTGTGGTTTTTAAGTTCAGTTGGTTGTAGCTTCCTGACCATATTTAGTGTTTTCAAACAGAATCTACAATCAAACCCAGACGGGTCCTGTGACAAGCTGATGTCACAACCATGTGTCGTTCTTATCACCCTTATTCACACAAATACTCTTCAACAAATCTGTCTTTACAGTCTGGTTCAGATATGGTGACATTATCACAACATGTTGCTAAGCTAAAGCAGGAATGAATTCATGGTAACCAGGCAATAACCGTAGGTTACATGATCGCTCAATGTCACATCTTTGTTTCCTTTGTCCTTTTATTCCCTTTGTCCACATGCAATATTCAGAGTATATTCAGGGATGAATATCATCAAAGGTCAAACTCTTTTCCATATCACATTTAGAAACAGCTCCTTGTTCTCCCAACGTGCTGTACACACAATGCAGTAAAAATAAAAATTAAGATAAAAGCACCACAGAATTATGTGCATACATATACAAAGAAACTATTATATAGCAAGTAAAAAGAGCATGCACAGACAGACAGACCGACAGAGAGATAGATCCATCGGGGAGACTCCTTCGGGGAACTTAAAAATGTATATGTATGTTCATGTATATATACACACATTGACATAATTAACGTCAAGATCAACTGGGATTAAAATCCAATGAAGAGAAGTGCGTCTTCAGCAAAGACCTAAAACTTTCAAGGGTCTGAGCCCCTCTGATACGGAGAGGCAGAGCGTCCCATAATTCAGGGGCAATGACTGAAAAGCTTCGATCAGCTCTTGTTTTTAATCTGGTAGTTGGGATTTTTCCATCCATCCACCCTACAGCGGAAGCTCATTTCAGCCACTTGTATCCACAATGTCGCTCTTTCAATCATGTTTCTGACCTCGTGACCGCAAGTGAGAGTTGGAGCATTTACACATCAATATATCAAGAGCTTTGCCTTTCAGCTCATCTCCTTCAGCACATCCGACTGGAGCACCACCTCCTTGACTGCAGATGAGACCCCGATCCATTGGGCCACCTTCTGCTCCTACTTACCCTCACTCGTGAATAAGACACCCAACTTAGAGGCAATAACTCACACCCAACCCAGAGGGATTCTTTCGCCTTTTTCCACTGGAATGCTCTCTCTGAGTTGGGGTAGAAATACTTTGAGCTCTAAATCTCTCCTCTAACTTGTGATTTTTGTGCAATGGGAGACACATAAGAAGTACATTTCTTCTCTGTCTCCCAGTCCCTTAAAAACATCATGGCCTCAGCAGAAAGATGCCTGAGTGCTTTGTTCAAATATTGATGCAAACCTCTCATCTGTCATCTCAGGAACCAACACACATGCACACACACACGGACACTCACACTGATCACATGTGTGTCACAACTGAAATACTCCAGGCAGAGACAGTTTTCCTGGCACACATGCTAGATGTCCAATCAAAACAGGAGCAAACAAATGTTGACTCCATTTTGATTGACTGTTTCACTTTTTCACTATTTTCCCTTGTGTTCATTCAGAAAACTTTTTTTTGGCAACAAAGGAGAAAGAAATATCCCATAATGTGGCTTATTTTATTTTATCACCAAGAAGTTTGATCCTCACATGGGAGCTGCTGAGTACAACCAAGTTCTGTTCTGTTTGTTAGCAGAACCTTGAGAAGAAAGGTGGGGGCCTTGTGACACCTGAATACTGGAACATTAAGTTAAGCACGACTTCACCGTCAAGATTTATCTTTAGTAGTGCTGAAGAGATACCCAGATAAGATTTTATTAACAGAAATAAGAGTCATGTCAAGCTACCATCTGAGAGTTTTTTGTTGAAAATATGTTAATGCTAAAACCATAAAGCAGCATCTTTCTGTGCTGCAACTGCTGGAAACTGGCCAGAGAGTCATGTGGCCACATTTTGTAAGAGCAATCGTTGAAAATAACAGCTGATTTTTGTGTGTACAACTTCCAAAACTGTATTCTGGGCCATGCACATTACTTCACTGCCCACCTTTTAAGATGCTTTTATGGTATAATTTTACATTACTTTAATGTTTTTGCATTGTTGCATTTTTGCTTTTATTCTAATTTTAGGACTTTTTATGGTATTTTATTTCATGTAAGTCACATTATAACTTTGATTTGAAAAGGTGCTTTATATAATAAAGCTGTTCTTACTTACTTACCTGCACCCTCAATGTACCCACCTCAGCCCGCTTTGTTCCCACCTTGGCAGCTGCCTCCACCTTTATGATTTAATTTACCGGAGTGCACTTGGCAAATGAAGCTACTGCAGACAGATTTGGACCAGATTGTTAATAATTATTTTTTATTATTGGCATGGTTTTTACATGTGAACATGTCAAACCAATCTCAAATCCTTCTCAGTTTTGTTGCATCTCAATCCCATCTCACGAGTACCAAAGCTCTATTTTGAATGCTGCTTTCCACATGACAAAAACATTCTAGGCTACTACTTCAAATGTCCTCGTCTAAAAGAAACCAAACAAAAAACAACAACAAAAAAAGAAAAAAATAACAGGAATGATAAATAATTATTTTAAAAAAACTGGTCCAAATCTGCTGCCACTCCAGCAGATTACATCATAAAAGTACAGGCAGCTGCTAAGGTGGGTAAAAAGTGGATGGAGGTGGGTACAAAGTACTGTAAATGGCCCAGAATACAGTTTTCAAGCCATCCACTTGAAATAGGTTGTGATTTTCACAAACTGGCTATGCAGAATGCTGCTGAATGGTTTAGTGAGACCACAACTAAAAACTTGACTACTTTCTCCCAATTTTGAGTCACTCTCATGGTGGAACACACTGCTTTTATTCAAGATGTTTTGATATGAGGCCTAATTTAAGGTTGATTATCCACTTGACCATTCTTTTGACCATTCTTTTGACCTGTGTGATGTAAGTTTTGTCATTTGGATGTCTGTCAGGTCCCTTTGTGTGCAGCCCAGGATTTTGTAGCCATGCAGGCTGTGTGTGCCAGCGACACATATGCAGCAATAAAACTCTAAAGGCAGAGCTAAAACACAACAGAAGGGCAAAAATGGCAAGTCAAACCACAAGCAAAAGAAGAAAAAAACAGAAACCAAGGATGCCTGTTTTGTGAAAGTACTGTGAGAAGAATCCCTGTTATCCTACGAGGGCACAAAATTCAGTAAAATCTCTGGTGAGAAATCACCCTAACATCTTTTGTCCTTCTTCTGAATAGGCAGTTGACAAACCAGCATTCTATCACCACTTATCAGGCTGGAGTGTAGAGCCTTCAGTTGAATGCTGTGACGCAGCTGACCCAAAAACAATATAAATACAAACATGTTGACAACGTTTTGTACACGGACATGGAAAACATGTCAAAGCTCTAACACAATACAGATGAAGGCCTTTAGAGGCAGACTGCAATGCAATGGGTAAACAAAGCAAAACAATAAATATCTGAACCATTTTCCAGCATGCTGTTAAAAAGGCAGTTCAGATCTTTTGAAGTGCGTTTCTGTGGAAAGGTTCTAAACAATCAATTTCTTATGTGTTTATAGGCAGCTGTATGAATGACCTCTATTTGAGGAAGTATACTTTAATTCTGGTCAGACTGTTAAGCTAATAGCTAATTCAAGTAGGACCCAAACTAAAGTGGATCACTGCAGTTTAAAAACAACTAAATTCTGAAAAAATTCATAGTAGTTCATGGAAATGATGTTTAATAACCCTTTACAGCAATGTTAGTTTTGTCTTAATATTTACAACTTAGCCAAAGTCTTTGTTTTTCTAAACTTATCAACTGATGAATAATCCTAACTAAATAAGATTCCCAGCAGTTGAGAGTGAAAGTAATTAGAGAGAGAAATGTGAAATGGATAAAAAAATCAGCTTTTTTCTGTTCTTAAACTTGTGTCCTGATGTTTCTCTCTCTTGACACCGCACATCTTTTCCTCACTCCTTTACTTGTTCATAAAGTATTAAGATCTTTGCTGTTGGTATCTGATATTGTCATGGACAGTGTATACAGGGCATACATTGCAAAATTAAGAAAATCTTAGAGAAGCCATAGGCCACATACTATAGGCCAACTCAAGAACCAGGGTCCAGATACAGCTCTTTTAACAGTTTTAATAAGCCCATGAGATAAATGATAAATGCATTAAAAATGGCCTGTCAGTCTGTGACAGAGTAAGTCTCTGTTACTCCCTGTTTTGCTTAAAAAACCGAAGATACTCAGTGCAGACTTCTCGTGGCAATTAGCCATCTATGAGGCAGAGAAAATTAAGGTTGACCCTTTTTTATATATCTTTCATTTTTATATAGAAAAAGAAACAAAATAAGATTGGCCAAACTGATGACTATATAGCAAGTAAAGATTTCAGGTATCTGACTTTTTTTTCTGTTTTTTTTAAATACCATCTACTTATCTTATACCCTCCTCTCCATGACTGTGCCTTGAGATCCTGTCCATGATCACCACAAACAGGATCAGAGACAAAGGGCAGCCCTGGCGGAGTCCAATCTGTACCAAGTATCAACTTTGTGATAAGGATACAGACATAGCTCCTGCTTTGGTTTCACATGGACTGGACAGCCCTCAAAATCAAACCTGGCACCTGCAGCACCCCTTATAAAATGCATCAGGGAACACAATCATAAGCCTTCTCCAGATCTACACTGGACTGGAGAGTCAAACTCCCACAACCCTCTAAGCATCCCTGCAAGGGTGAAGCTCCGGTCCACCGTTCCATGACCATGACAAAAAAACACTACACTCATCGTCCTTAATCCGAGGTTCAACAATTGGCTGGAGACTCCCTTTCAACAATGTGAAATAAAACTTTCCTGGGAAGGCTGAGAAGTGTGATTCCTTAATAGTTGGAACACACTTTCCGGCCTTCCTCTGCAGGCTTTTTTTTCCTTCTTTTTTCTGTATTCTCTTATGTTTGTATGTATATATGTGTGTTTGTGTTTTTATTGAAAGACTTTTTTTGAACTGATTGATAAATTTTTAACAAATGTAGTACTAAGAAAAATTAAAAAAAAAACCTTGGTAGAAAGCAAGGCACATACAACAAACACCAGTGTATCTTTTAAACTTGCCTCTTTCATCAATAAATTATGTTTGTTCTAAGTTACTTTGGGAAAAGGTAACTCATATTTTTATACTGTTTATCAAAAAACATACACAAATAATTCAAAATAAAATCTTGTCAATTAGAGCACTTATTTGCTGAAAATGACAAATGATCAGAATAACAGAAAAGGTGCACACCTCAAGTAATAAAAAGACAACCAGGGTATATTCATTTGGAGACATCACAACACTATTGTTTTACTAAGGTAAAGACCAGAAATCAATATATGGTGTATTAACCTTGATGTTTTCCCAGCTTTCATGCATCTTGGCATGCTCTCCACCAATTTTTCACAGTATCGTTGGGTGACTTTTTTCCACTCCTGGTGCAACAATTCAATCAGCTTAGCTATGTTTGATGGCTTGTGGCCATCCAGCTTCCTCTTGATCACATTCCAGAGATTTCCAATGGGATTCAGATCTGGAGATTGGGCTGTCCATGACAGGGTCTTGATCTGATGGTCCTTCATCCACACCTGAACCCCACTGAAAACATGATGCTTACTGTGTCCCTCTGCCAGTACAACAAAACTTGAACCATTCTTTTTCTTATTTCAAACTTTTCTTTCAAATATTTAAACATATAGATTTTTTTCCAAATACTTTTTGCGTAACTACTATCACTGTTTTGCTATCTATTTGGTCCTGTTGCAAATGGTTAATGATGAACTCAGCAGTTTTTTTAAATATATATTTTTAATTAACAAGTTCCTTGTTAATTAAAATTTGGATCAGGTTATCACCTAATCAGTACCTCATTAAGTTGAATGAGGTGTGCTTGTGTTGGAATTCAACAGACAATGGATGGAATAGCTGTCAAACATGTGGAGATGCTGAATTCAGAAAAACATAGCTATGTTCATTTGTTCCAGAGCTGTATTTTTTATCAAGAAATATTGACTATAGACTAGCCCTCAAGTAGGACCTTTTTAAAATTTTGCCCCATGTAACTGAGTTTGACACCACTGCTATATTGTTGCCATTTAAAGTTATTAAAAAACAACAACAAAAAAAAAAAACATCAAGGGACTTATTTCAATTGTCCTGTTGCTAATTTAGATCAGACTTCATTAACGATGGCCTTTATCAAATTGTCACTTGACCTTGATAAAAATACATGAGATGATCTCTGAAAACCAAAACAAAAATGTTTCCATGAACCCTAATGTTGCTGTTAGTACAGCTCACAGGATCCAGTGTGTCTGACTGAGAATGATCATTAGAATCAAGGAAGAGCTCTGTCTGCCTGGAAAGTCTTTGGGAGTAGAACTGGAACACAAAATTTATATCCTAACTTATTTTACAAGTTTGCCTGGTTTAACTTTAAATATATTGCAAGTATTTATACAGTCTTTAGAATGAAAACATATTAACCAGATTTAATGTTATAGACAAATTAGATCGACTGATAAGATTCTGGTAGGACCTCTGAGATGTCCTCATTTAGTGTAACAGAATTGTATAGTGCATATCTGTTCACAGTTCAGTGTTAGGTCATGCTGCCCTCTAAGTGATATGGCTTTCCAGCTATGACAAGACTGATGGCATTGTTATGTGTTACTGATAAGCTTTGTTCAGATGAGCACTCCCTGACATTCTGAGGTTAGACAGTCTGCTGTTTGGTTCAGTCTCATCCCTAGGATAATAAATTGCTAAAAAAACCAACAAGCTGGGTCTTCCTGTCTCCCTTATCTTTTTGCCAGGACAATTTGGTGGCAGCGGTCGGATTCCTCATGTGGTTCTTACACCTGAGCTGAGCTGAGCTTAATTCAAAGTGAGACTTTGAATTAATTTCTGGTTAGTTTGACTGCCTTGAAAGCTGTTGCACACAAAAAGGGCAGTTTCTGTTGGTTAGACAGACTCTGCCACTGGAATTTGTCTCATCCCTATAATGTTCTTTGTAATAAATTGTAAAAATCAAAAAGCTCGGTCTTCCTATCTCCTGCATCCTTTATTGCCACAACATTTACCACATTTTATTTTAAAAGTACATGGGTTAATATTTGTCCAGACAAGGCATAAATTGGTCTAGTTGAGTGAATACATAATTAATTTCTAGGATTTTTTTAATTTCATTGCTATATGCTTACCTTCAAAATTGTGCAAGTATGATAGAATACACTTGGAATTAAACATTTTATTATACATTGGGAAGTTTGCTCTCATATTCCAAGAGTTACAGTTTCAAATTGTTTTTAAAGCTTTGGTATTTGTGAAAAAATGTGACCTGGTTTTCTGTGTCTTCCTAATTCCTTTACAAATAATCTGGAATATATTTTATTTGTTTGTTTTTTAAACTAAGTGTGTAAATGTGCCATTAAAAGTGTACAACCCAGTACATATGTGTGTGTGTGCAGGTTTGTGTCCCCCCATACAAACACCCTGGTGGTATATGTGTCTTCATCGGTACTGTGACAGCTTGCCAGCTTGGTTTTGGCAGCAGGGAGATAGTGCTTCCCTCAGCTCTCTCGATAATCAAAGAGTAAACATGCTGAAGCAAAAGTGGGTTACCCAGATGTCAAACTGACAAAAAAAGTCTTCTATTTCTATCGTATCAGCCACTTTTCCATAGACTTTGCCCTTATTCAGATTAATATATGGAACGAAACAAACTTATTGCAACAAATAAAAAACAAATCTACATATGGTTTTCATATTTGGTGTGTCAAGGATCACTTTTTTTCTCTATCAAACAGATGAGCAGCATATGCTAAAAATACAATATAATAAATAAGCTCTAGACTCATGTATCTCCTCACAGAGTGCAGGGATAATCTGAGAAAATCCCTTCAAAATAATGACTTGGCTTTTCATAAGTATAAAGCTTCACCATCAATATGGACAGCACCAAATTAAATAAAAACTCACTTATATTTGATAGATTTGCTTTAATAATTTCCAAGCCAATTTTAAAAATAAATAAAACTATAAACAACTATCTCATGCAAATTACCCGTTCATTCAACTTAATCTATTTTACAAATTATGTTTAATTGCTGGCTGGATTACGCCCTGAAAAAATGTTTTCTTTTTTTCCCTCCTTTGATCAAAGAACCAGAGTTGGCAGAAGTTGGTTTGAGTAGATCATGGGCATACTTAGCACTTGATTCTTAAACACTTGATTTGCATGAAAACTGTCTGTAATTAGACTCAGGCAATAAATGTACTTTGGTTTGGATTAGGGCTTCATGCAAATAATCACAGACATGCTGCACTCAAAACACAATGTATTTTTTCCACAGAAATACACAACTAATACACTGTCAGTGTACATATATTTTATATGCAAACAGGGTCTGTATTGTAACTTTTTATGTACAGTAACATTTTCTCTTCAAATCACAGGATTAGTGTTCTTTGAAAGAATGCATATCACTCACAGCCTTTCACCCAGAGTTTTAGACTAAGATTATCTCATGCTGACAAAAGACAGAGTTTTAAATGTCTTGGCCAAACCTAGAAAAGGGTTTGTATTATCTCATCCATTGTAGTGAGATATCACACTCAGAGTATGTGTTGTGAATAACTCTCAGTTAGTACCAAATCAAATTTTAACTCAATATCTCTATAACTGACTAAGTTATTGTTGGTATTCTAAGGTTTTTTGTTCATGTCTATTACTTTTGGCAGCCCTTTTGAATCAAGCTCATTCCAAATGTTTTTCAGTTGTAAATGTACAGCCAGTGATTACTTTCTAAGAGTTTGATGAAAATCCATTCATTGAGTCACGATTTATTTTTAGAACAGATATAGTTAACTCCAACAATTAATGCTGAAGTTTTAAGCAAAGATGTTTTGAAAAAAGTAACACTTGTCTTGTGAACAATACAACTACACCAAGATTTAGCGTAATATTGTTTAAACTGACCAAATTTGAGTAATTTTTGAGTTTTCTAAAGCCAGTTGGGTTGTGGCTACCATGCATTGAATTGATCTGACTCCAAAAGTTAATCAGTTGTAGATGGGATTCTACTGATTACTTTCTAAAAGTTTCTTTGAAATCTGTCTATTACTCAATGAGCTACTTTGCTGACGATAAACAAACACTGGCAATTAGATACTCACCCACCTTTTATGGTGGCACATGCTAATTTATTTGCCCATTGAATAAAAAGATCATGTTTGTCATCCCAACAATCATCTCCTCTCACTCTGGACCTTGCTTGTTGACAGGGCGTGCACTTGTTCATGGTACCAAAGTGTTTCCTGATAAATGTTTCAACCTCCATGCATCTGCAGTTTTATTTTAACTGAGAGGATGATTAATCGTTTTCCTGAAACTCAAGACTCTTCCTTGACAAGTTTCTTTGTGTCGGATATTTATTGAGACACCATGATTGTTTCGCAAAGCAAACATGTCTTTTTTGTTCCCTACAGCTCTCCTTGTATCAGATTAAATAATGTTGTAGTATTCCTTGAAGGAATGCACCAGTTATTGCTGCAAATATGGTGCACAATGTTTTGCAGTCAAAATATAGTTTGCACTGGAGTCGATGGTCAGCTACTACCACACCAATGTTTAGTAAAATATCTGTGAAATTGGCTGCCTTATAACCATTTATGTATTTTCTGAGGTCTGTTTGTTGTGGCTAGCATTTTAAATTGGGCTGGCAAATACCAGTTGTAGATGTCCACCCAATGATTAGTTTACAAAGATTTTATTTAAATCTGTTAGGTGGTTCATGAGATATTTTGCTAACAAACAGATATACCTGATTCCAATGGTTAATGGGAAAGTTTTAAACAAAGATTTTGCACAACGTGTAGTGCTCAGAGTATGTGTTGTGAATGACTCTCAGCTGCTACCACACAAGATTTTAGCCCAATATCTGTAAGATTGACTGTGTTATAGCCGTTTTTGTGTTGGCTAAGATTGCTTTGCTGTAGTGGCCATCTTAAATGGGGTTGGCTTCAAATGTTAATCAGTTGTGGCTATGCAGCCAATGATTGTTTTCTGAAAGTTTAATTAAAATCCATTTTGTGGTTCATCGGATAGTTTGCGAATTGTCCAGACAAATGAACACACGCACACAAACAGGGGCACAAACATTATCGCCAAACTGCATTTGTGGAGGAGATTCGGAGTAATGTCAAAGAGATTCCAGACAACTAGACCGTTTGATTGTTTTCACTTACTTTGCTCCGATCACAAGACTAGTCAGTCACTTTTGAGCGATGACAGAGATATGCAGAGCCTTCATTAACATGTTGTATCCAGCAGCATTATTGCTTCATCTATCAACATTTCCCCTCCTCTTTTTTGCTCCAGTGTTATTTAGAACCCAAGCTCCTGTTGACTGACAATGATAGTAGACAAAAGAAGATAATTGCTTACTTACTCTTTCCCATATAGCCTTTGATTCATTTGATCTTTTCTGACAGAGAAGCGACAGCAACATAATTAGAGGCATTGTGTGGCGAATACAATTTTGGCTGCAATCACAGTGGCAACCTGACAGCTCCCTCTAATATGAGTGCACTTTGTAAGGAGGCTTCATAAATAAGTAAATTCCAAGAAAACAATCCTCACCAACTTCTTTTCTCACTCAGTCACTCCTCCAGAGAGCTTTAACTCTGACCACAAATGTGAGAGGGATTTTATTATTAAATGAATGCATGAATAAATTACTGCTGTGTGGCGGTGTGTAAGAAAAAAGTTTGAAGCATCAAATTTAAAAGAAAAAAGACTGTTTTGCATTATTGATAAATGTTAGGCAGTGTGAAAATGTGTAATAAAAAAGTTTCTGCAAATAACTGGATTATCACTATTATCACTATTGCTCATCTGGCATAATATGTGAGGTTGACAAAACAAAACTTATTCTTGAAGTTTTCTTCTTAGTTAACAGTAATTATTCTTTGAAATTTTAAAGTTGTAATGGAGAAATCACTGCATGAAAGTGGGATTTGTAATAAGATATCCTGTAAAGTTTGATTACAGTTTTACTGATGACTGCAAAATATGCAACTATTGTTTAATGAATGATACTGTATGTCTGGTGCAATATTTGTGTTCTTTGGGGTAAAATTTGACAAACTTCAGTCCTGAAGACTTGAGCTTGACACCTCAGTCTATTGCCTTATGATACTTTTTTTTAATTCACTGTTTAGTTTAAGAATAAATGAAGAAAAGAAAATCTTGTACTTTGTTTCTTTTCCAGCTAATTTTTTGATATTTTTTGAGCAGACTGTTTTGGCTGAGAGAAGTTCACGTGCAGCTCTCAAATCTAGAAAAATTAAAGGCCTGGTATTTCTTGAAGGGATGCTTATCACCCAACAGATTTCATGCCAGAATTTCAAACTAAGCCTGTCTTATGAGGAGCAGGACAAGAGTTAACACCATTTTGGTCAAACCTTGTAAATGATGCTATGATGTGAGATCTTATGTTAGCTCTTGAACTATGTGTTGACTCTAAGGTACTACTTGACCAAATTTTGGCTCAATATCTGTAAATAAACTGAGTAATAGCCATTTAGGCGTTTACGGTCAACTTTCTGTGGTGGCCATCTTAAGTTTGGTTAAATCCAAAAAGTAAACACTTGTAGATGTACATTCAAAGATTACGTTCTAGGAGTTTCATTAAAATTGATCCAATAGTTCATGAGATAAGCACTTTGAACCACTTTGTTGCTGAAAAGTGCTATATAAATAAATTTGACTTGACTAGAAATTTTGCTAACATGGTTGACTCCATCTGTTAATGGCAAAATCTTAAGCAAAAATGTTGCACAATGTGATGTGCTCAAAGCACATGTTGTGAATTATTCTACTACCACACAAAATATTACCTCAACATCTGTAAAATTCACTTAATCATAGACATTCTTTTCTAAGGTTGTGTAGCTATGGCAGCCATCTTAAATGTAGTTCACTTCGAGAGTTAATCAGTTGTGGATACATCCAGTGATTACTTTTTGGGTGTTTCATTAGAATCTGTCCCATGGTTCATTAAACATTTTGCTAACAAGACAGAAACAAACAGACACAAACACACACACAGAAAACTGTATCATCCGTTTGCCTTCGGATGCTGGTGTTAAGCACACACAGCTATTTTCTGGCATCTGGCCTGCCACAGTTTAGGACTGAAGTTTATTATAAACTTAAAAAAAAAAGTCTTCATGAAAAGAACAAACAGAAACAAACTGAAGTTTGAAAGACATGAAAATTAAAAAAAAAAGTTTTTTTCTTGATTTGTAAAAATAAAATAATGTCATTACGCATTAAAAACATTGTGAAGATCCTAAAGCAACAGTTTAGTTAGTTTCACATCACAGTTTTTTACATGGAAATCTGTGGTTAGTTATAAGTGCAAATAGTAGCAGATTGCAGGAGATATTTGTTTGTGACAATTGGAAAAACCCTTCCTGTCCATTAGCAAAAGATCTTATGAACTACTGGAAGGATTTTAATGAAACTAAAAAAAATAATGACTCAATATACATTTGCTACTATTAAAGTTTTAGAGTCAATCATTTTCAAGATGGCTGCCATAGCTAACTGACCTTAGCCAACACAAAAATGGCTGTAACCCAGTCAACTTCACAGACACTGACGTAGAATTTGGTGTAGCAGTATTTCACAGTCATCCCCAGTGCATACTTCAACACAATAGACTGCCCAGGATCTTTGCTTACATTTTTAGCATTAACTTTTGGAGTCCAACCTGTTTGTCTGTTAGCAAAATATCTCATGAACCACTAGACTTATTTTAATGAAACTCTCAGAAAGTAACCATTGGGTAGACATCTACAACTGATTAAGTTTTTGAGTCAATGAGCAAAAATAACTTTAACTCAGTTAGTTTTACAGATACTGAGTAAAAATTAAATCTAGTAGTCGCAGATTGAGTGAGATTGTGTTAATTACAGTAATTAAGGGTTTGACTAAAATGTCTTTAACGCCATCATTTCTCAACTCATCTTGGTTTAACACTTTTGCATAACAGTGGCAGGCAATATGCATTCCTTCATGTAATGCAGGCTTTTAAATTTATTATAATTTAATTGACAAGTATGCCAATGGTCCTAAATACTGGAAATTATATATGTATCATTGCACAATTTTGTAATATAGATTAGAGAACAATCTTCCATTTTAATGAACACAATTAAAGAGTGTCAAAATTTTAAAGTTTGGCTTTAAGGATTCCTCTGAGCTTTGTATGTTTAAATGCTTATCTGTCATTTAAAAGGTGCTACAGCTTCATCCACTATCAGGCTGACTCATTCAGCTTCATCACCTTTTCATTCCTTCTACCTTCGGAGATTTAAACAGACACAACAGAAGTAAAATGATTTATTTAATCCTCCACTCTGCTGTTATGCTGAACAAATGGGACAAAATAATCTTTGGGTTTGACTGTAGAGTGAAAGAAAATAAAAGCTGGCCTGAGTCCATCAGTATAAAGGTCAGGAGCTTACTGACTTTTGATTTTCAAACCAATCAAACAGCTGGACAATGTTTTATTTTCCCCCCCAAGCGTTTTTGCATAGATGAAAAAGGAAAAAATCTCTAATGGCTGCTGAAAAATGCAAGATGGTTAGTAATCTTATCCTTTGCCTCTTTTTTCACCACACACTCCTCACCTTGTTTCTGATTTCCTTTTTGTGAGCAGAGGACAGTGGTTCAAAGTACTGCATTACAGCCCATCTGTCCAGCAGTTTATGTTCCAGTGGAGGCCTTCAAACGGTACTTTCAACTACCCTGGTAATGTCGTCTGAGTGCATGGTGAATATTTGATCCACCCAAAAAGCTTCACAGTAAATGACATCATGTGTGATCAAGACAACATCAATAATAAAGCGAGGAACAACGTTGAGGTAAAGGTTGTATTTAAATCAGATAGTTTACAGACTGCTGCTGGGCATATCAGCTGCTGCCATTTTAATGAAATGAGAAACACTCAGCTGTGAAAATATATCTAACAAGCTCATTTTGTGGCAGGAGGATAAATCTGGTTTCTGCCAAACCAAGCGGATGAAAGTCCCCGCTCCTTCTGTGCAATACATTACTAATGAACAATTTCACATTTTCCTCCTTAATAAGTTAAGAGTCCCGATGAACTGTGCCAAGCAAGCCACACTAGAGAAACTTCATTTTCTGTCAAAATGTAATGTGAATGCCGAATAACTGCTTAAATTTACTGAAGAAGCTGAGAATGAGTTGTTAAAGCTAACAGAAGCAGAACACTAGCTAAAAGCAAAGTGTAGGAGCAGCTATCAAGCTAAAACTAGCAAAACTCTAGCTAGAAGCAAAAAGTAACCAAAGGCCAGCAAAAAATTAAAGTAGACAAAGGCTTCTAAAAGTATCAAAAAGCTGGATCAACACTAAAAGTAACAAAAAGCAAACTAAAAGCAAAACAAAAAAAGCCATATTAAAAGTAAAAGTAGCAAAAAGCTAGGCTAAAAGTAGCAGAATAAAAGCTAAAAACTAAAAGTAGAATAAGACAAAAACAGATCAAGTATGCTGAATTGGATTTCAAGGAGAACAATTTTTTTGAAGGTATTGATGAAATCTCTATGTATTTTTACATACTTGCCAACTGTCTCCATTTGAGTGGGACAGTCCCACAGTGAGGTGCCCACAGAAGTGGCATACTTTATTTTATGGCTGTCTTTGTAAAAACAAAAAAAACAATAGTGTAATTATTACAGAGGTGGGTTAGATACCCCAAAATTGTACACCAATCAAGGTAGTATAACTTCAACATGTTAAGAAGAGGTAGATTAATCTTTAAATAAGCAAGTGTAACAAGTATTTAGTAAAAAGTCTACTTAAGTACTGAGTAACTGATCATAACACCAGATTAAATATTTTAAATTCATGCCAGACAGCCAAAAGTAAGTTCTGTGCAAATTCCGGTACTTTAAAGTCTAAAACCAAAATATTTATAAGGAGTTAGGTTCAGAGGCTGGTTCTAAACCAGATGTACCACGGGGCCAGAGTAATCAGTGTTTTTTCATGGGTGGCAATTAAAAAAGAATGAAACAAAAAACAAGGCAATATTTCATCATTTAATATATAAGTGAGCCAAAGAGCCACTTCTGTCAGCCTCTGTCCAGAACCACCCATGGGCTGCAGGTCTGTGTCTGAGGCATTGGTTAGCATGTTTTCCTTCATTCTTATAGCTTGATAGGAAGTCAGGTTATCCAAACTGGTAAACCATATTAATAAAATAATATTGATCACAGAACACTGTAAAAACTTTAACATAAAGTATATCTTTATATTAGTAAAGATATAAACATTTTTCCTACACAGAAATCCCTAATAAACTATTTTAATGTAGGAAAAATAAACGGTTTCTCTTCACAATATTTATTTATCTACTGTTAATCTATTTGTATGATTTTTTCTTTAAAATACCGTTTATATTATTTTGATTATTACTATATGAAAAAACGTACCATCTAAACTCAACATCCCAATCCAATAATCAAACCATAATAGTCTACTAAAAGTACAAAAAAAAAACTTAATTGATCACAGCAAAGTGTTCTGTATCATATGGGTCCCAGGAGCTGATTGAGGGATTAAGAGACACTGATGTCTGGTTCTTCTGCAATGTTTCTCTACTGATCCATTCTGTCTGATATCATACAGCACACCGAGCGAAACATTGTTTTTATTGCCTGTATTCATCGTCACTGACGCTGTTCATCCTGGGATGTGCATCTTCCCACTCACGTCTGCACTTTTTGAGTTTTTGCTTATAATGACATGGTGAGGTATCGGATGGATATTTTAAAAAGACGCGGGTTGATAGCAGCTCACCTCGGCTGTGTCCGTCGCATGGCAACCGTGACGACAGCGTTGGACCGGAGCCGGGCGCTCCCGCCAAGACAACTTTAGCCTGGCCTTAATATTTCCTGTGTTTTATTTTGGTCATTATTGTTAAACTTAGTGTGGATATGTGTGTGATAGGCGTGTCTATCGGACAATTATAGAAATACAGAACAAATAGCGTCCTGTATTGGTTCAAAACAGGACGCAACATTTAACAGCCAAATACGGGACGACTCCGTATTTACGGGTAGGGTGGCAACCCTAGCCACCTGTCATTTTAGGCTAGCTTAAGCTAACCAGAATATTTACAACCCTCCTGTTGACACATTGACATTACTTACCTACTGTCTTTCAACCACTTTGAAAACCTTTTCTTCATCCCTCCAACATTTTTATCCCTCTCCCTCTTCCATTATCTGTTTTGTGTCCCAGAGAGCGTTTTTTCTGACGTTAGTGCACTGTTTATGAAGTGCACTAACAATCAATTAGTCAAATAGTCTACAAGTACTCAAATTTGAAAGAAAAAAAAACGCGCCTGAGCGCGTTCTCGAAGGGCGCGTGCCCAAGCGACCTGTGTGGGAGGCAGGAGCGACAGGAGGTGAGGTGAAGGAGCGGAGGGACGCCTAATCAGTGCCGTTCCTCTGTTATTGATCATTTCAAACATGCACAAACTGCTGTTAAAATGAAAATGCCGACTAGAAAAAAATTTCCCCACATCGTTTTGGCGCCCTCTCTAGAGCAGCGCCCCTATGTGTTGCATACAGTGCATACCCACTTTTTGCACCACTGATCATCACTCGTTATTATAAATATAATTTCATTTTCACTTTGAGTTTGCACTATTCTGTACTAAAAATTAATATATAAGATTGAATAATAAATAAAATGTAAAATTAACATTTTTGTTGTTTTAAATACAGGTATGTTTATGTGTGTTGGAAATGAGAAGTGAACATCTGTTACAGTTTATAGCGGACAAATAGTGGACTCTTGATTTGTAGACACAGATATGGGGTTTGTAGGGCAAGCTGTATTTTTTATTTGTAGCTGTACTTATTTTGTGTTACCTATCTAGTAGGTTTTACAGGGTAGACTGCTTTCTTACTATATAAGGTTATAAGGTATAGGGTGATAAAAGTATAGCATGATGCAGTCAAGACAAACTTTTAGTGCTCCATGTTTAAAAAATTAAAACAAAAAATAAGGGTAATTTAATTTTCAAGTATGATCTCAGATAAAGTTCAGCTTAAAGGCTAGCTGTAAATCAGTGTTTCAACTTTCAATAAAAATACAATATACTTATTTTATGTTATTTTATTAATCCTAAGATTTTAGTAAAATGCACTTCAAACAGCTGGAAAATACATAGTTTGCAAAGATTTTTTCAAAAATTTTTAACCTCCACCCAGGGCCGCTTTGTACCATTACATACTTACTGTCAGGAACGATGGAGACAGAGGCGAACCCAGAACGCAGACTCATGTAAAAAAGAAACTAAAGATTAAACTAAAGAAATAAACAAAACAAAGGCTGACATGGCAGCAAAACAAAAAGATAAACAGAGCATGAGCAGCAGAACCAGGAAAAGACGGCGAGACAACAAGCAAACAACAACAATGGACCAGCGGAGTATAGACAGAAATGACCGGGTTTTAAAGTGCTGAGGATAATCAGGTAAGTGGGGACAGGTGGCATGATTACCAGACTGACAGGTGTAAGTGGGCGTGGCAGGAAGGCAGAGAAAGATAGACTGAGGAGGAATGAGAAAGTGAAAAACACAAAAACAGAAACTAAACACAACCCAATTAACTAAATCAGAAATTAAACAAAACACCAGAAAAAACCCAAATCACCACACTTACTAATATGTATAAGTGTCCATTATAGTCATCAGCAAGTAATGGCAAGTATGTTTCATAGGGAAATATTTGTAAATCAAGTTAAACATTTTGAATCATTTTTAAAAAGGTTGCAAAAGCCAAAAGTCATAGCACCCAACTCCTGAGTAAGCCTAATGTTTTGATATAAGATTGGCTAAAATACTATACTGTTGTAGTTAAAATGCAAAAAAACAAACAGAAAATTAAAATAACAAAAAAACAATAGAGTGGCTGCTGAATCAGCATTCACACAATTAATGAAAATCCAGACTGGTTTTCTTTTTATAATTAGACGAATACACCTTTTTGTTAAACTTAAACGAACACGGCAAAAGTATGTCAAACCAATCTCCTCGTTATTTTCACACAAACTGAGCTTCACTTCTAATAATCAAGAGAAGGAAGCTGCACCTTGTGGCACATCGTCTGCACACAGCGTTCCAGATTCCAACTTATGTAACATCATTATTTGTGCACACAAAACAAATAATTATTCCAAACAAAAATAAGAAGCTCCGCTCATTGCTCATTGTCAGACTACTTCACTGAGCCAGACTTACATGTTGCATTTAAACTTTCAGCATAATTACATATGAAATTCAAGAAGGAGAATACTGAATAAAGTTTGCTAAAATACTGAAGCACACATGAAATATGCACACAGACATAAAAATACTGTTAACCAAACATCCTTAGACAAAAAGTTTTATTTGTACTCATCAGGAACCATCCTAATTTAATTAAGGTTAAACTAGGCTTCAATCCAACACTACAACTAACTTTAACAACCTACAGCGTGATCCCAGAGGTAAAACCCACCATCCTGCACTATGTTTATCACACATGCATGCAGAACAACTCATTTATGAGTCTGCTGCATTGCCTTTGGGCAAAACAACAAGCCTTTTCCAGTTGCACTTATATTCTGCTCAGTGGACAGAAGAAGAAAAAAACTAGGGTTGAAACACACGAGACGACTCCTCCACATGAGTTACTATAGAGGACGTAAAAAGCCTTCAGATATGATGTGCTCCATCTCATTTGTTTTCTAGCTCAATTTATACAATGGAATTAAAAGAAATATCTCAACAGTTTATTTACTAGTTTTTATAAAAATAAAATAAAATAAAACACCTGAAGATTAAAATGTTGGACAATTTTTATTGTTTTGTTTTTTTTGGACACCTGAATTTAAGCTCTGGTGTGACCTGCTTCAGTAAAATGGTTTCCTTGTGAGAAAAAAAAGGTGTTAGATCTGGCCCAAAGTAAAATTAGGTGTTAAAGAGAAGAAGAGGAAAATCAGTTACTCAACAGCTTTTTATGGCTGCCTTAAGCTTTTGCCATATTAAAAGTTGTCTTCATGTTAGCTGCTACACACTTACATGACTAGGCTGCACCACATGTACAGAACCACTTGTTAGAAACAGTTAAAGCCAGTTCTGGCTACAAATAGGGAAATTACTGACATCATGCAAGGCTGTGCTCAACCCTCTATAATGGGCAGAGTCTAGACACTATATGAATCAGCGCATCCTATTTCTGAGTTTCTTCTTCTTCATCCATAAGATGTTGCAGATTGAAATCCCAGTGCTGGTCTTGTACCATTTCTCTGCCTTATTAGAATAAATAGTTAAACTCTTTCTTTTGTAGCGTCATTCTTAAAGGATAAATTTTCTGAGTTCTCCTTCCCCTGGGGAGGACCAGAAGTGTGCTGAGGTTGTGCATTGGCAAAAAACGTTACACTTACACTAACAGGCTTCCGGGATCTGGGTTCTAAACTTAGTAATAAAAAAATAAAAATTGGTATTTGCAACAGTCTTGAGACATCCTCATTTCATACTATTTCCCTTTCAAGCAACTAGACTTTCTTGTATTTTTTAAAATAGTGTTGATTAATAGTTCTCCAGACTGTTGGTATTTCAGATTTTTCCCTTGAAATTCAGCTGCTGTTTCACTCGGTTTTAGCCCTTGTATTTGACCTTCTATGTTGTTTGCTAAGCCACTTAAATCGGACCTATGAATCTTTTAGGCATAAAAAGGCTCTAAAAGGTGGTATATCACTAGGCTGTGAGATGCCACCTTTGGAAAACAGCATTAAATAGGAAGTCTCCAGAATGTCTTGGGATGGTTGTGGTGGTTCTCAGTTTCCGTGCAGAGGCACACAGTCCTGTTGCTTGGTATTTTGTACATGTTCAATAGGTTAGTTGAAACAAAAAATTGCTCTCAAAATAGTCACAAAGTCACTGTGGATGTCTCAAACATATCTCAAGAGCACTAGAGCTGTATTTTGACTCCTGCCCTGGAGCGCTCCTCTTCCATAAAACATCAGTGTGAGGATTCTGGTTTTGGTTCCGGTTCAGGTTTTGGTTTTTCCTTTTGGTTTCTCGTGTTTCAGCACACCTGTCATTAGCTTCATGATTATGTTTGTTTTGTATTTAAGAGCACTGTTACTTAGGTTTTTTGTTGGGTCCTCATCGTTTCCACGTCTCTGTCATGTCCTTAGTGAACTGTTCCGCTCTTTGCTCCAGGATGGTTTTTTGACTTGTGCAGGCTGCACTTTTAGCTACGTTTGAAGGTACGTTTTTTTGTAAATAAAGATTTTTCACTCAGCTGCTGCGCTCTGGTCCTCCCTGCTCCATGATTCTTGACAATCAGAGTCCAGGTCAAAAAAATCACACTGATGATAAAAAATAAGTATAAAAGAAACTGGTCCAAAGCTGCCTATCTTAATTTCAAAAATGAACTCCAGCAGATTTAATCATAAATGTGAGGACAGCTGCCAAGGTAAATATAAAACAATTGGAGGAATGTATGATGTGGGCAGAGTGGACACTAAAATGATGTGCATGGCCAATAATGCAGTTTTTGAAGCCATACACACAAAAGAAAGAATTTATTTTCAAATGCTGGCCGCTTCAAATGCGGCCACATGGCTCCCTGGTCGCATGGTCCTACACTAAGCTCAGTGAGACTGCAACCAAAATTCCACCTTTTTTCCTCACATTTCTCCTCCAGTCCTGAATGTTTTTTCCCGGTTCCTAAAAACATGAATTTGGGATACTTTTCATTTACTGTGGATAGTATTTTTTAAGATCTGGAAACTTTTTTTTTTATCTTCCACCAGCCCACTTTACTTAATTTCAGTAAACTGGACTGTTTCATTGTCCTTTTCCAGAGATGAGAGAACTTTACTGTCACAAATGCAGGTGTTTGGAGGTGTAGGAATCAAACGCAGGCAAAAGTCCAGGCTGAGCAGGCAGGCTGAGGAAAACACAACTCATTATTGTATTTCTGGCACAGAAGATAACATCAGAGTATCAACATGATAACAAGGAGCTGACAACAAGAATTTGGCAGAAGACAAGGACAAGACAGATAACTACTTAATACGTTGCAGGTGTTCTGACTGGAACTGAAAACCAGTGTGACAGGAAGAAAAGGACATGACCCCAACCAAAAGCAGAAGAAGTAGGAGCTTACCAAAATAAAACAGGAAACAGAAGAAAATGTATACCCTAAACTTTAGAAATAAGTTCTGTATTGAAACTAGCATTTCTGTAGGGAACACATTCACCTGTCATCTTGCAAGCCACATTTTTAAAACAGAGCTTACATGATCTGTTCGTAATACTACCACACTAAATCTTAGCACAATATCTGAGATATTGACTGAGTTAGATACACTCTAAAAGTTAACCAGTTGTTCATTCAGTGATTACTTTCTGAGCACTTCAATAAAATCTGTCCATTGGTTCAAATGGTATTTTGCTAACAGACAAACAAATACAGATACAGGCAATTACACGATTGCCCGCCTTTTATGGCAGAAACACTGTGTGGCACACAGGACCCAACATCAATGCAGTATTCATTATTCCAACACTTAGGATACAGCTGTCTGACAGAAGCTATTCCTTACTAAAAAAGTGCATGACAGAGGGATGCAATTTTACAAAAATCCTATGCATAGATTCCAAGCTATCAGAGAAATCCTTCAAATTAAATCAGTAATTAGAATACATTCAGTCACACATAAAACCAGGCACTCAGTGTCAGAGCAGTCAAGCACGGTAATGATAGCATCATGTTGTGGTTTTGTTGTTGATCGAAAGAGGACCAAAAATATTTCAGTGAAGCACTAAATAAGAATTTTTGTTTTTTACATTAAGTTCATTAACAATTTTGATTAGATTAGTTTAAATCAGGGTTATTAAAAGAATACATCTATTTAATGTTGTTTTGGCACTGTAAAATCATCTAAATAAGGACTGACTGATTAGATGCATCCTAAACAAATGCTGGAATAGTAACTTTTGGACTCAACTCAATTTAAAATGACTGCCACAAACAACTGACTTTAGAAAACACATAAATGGCTATAACTCAATTTTACAGATATTGATTTAAAATTTGTTGTGGTAATAGCTGAACATCTTCCTGTACACATACTTTGAGTGCACCACATTGCACGAATAAACTTTGGCAATAACTGTTGGGCTTAACCCCGATTTAACCCTGATTTTTAGCAAAATATTTCAAGAACTGCTGGACAGTTTTCGATGACATTGTCAAGAAGTAAATATTGGCCGTACATCCACAACAAACTAACGTTTGGAGTTAACCAAATTACAGATGGCTCCCACAGCTAATGGTACATAAAAGAGTGGCTATGTCTCAGTAAAGTTTACAGATACTGAGCTAAAATTTGGTGTGGTAGTAGCTATGAGTTTAACAAGATCTCATGTTATGAGATCAAAACATCACAAAATATCTTGACATGTTGAAAACTTGATCTTATTACACTGGTATTCACCGATAACAACACCAAGGTTGATTGTTAGCAAAATATCTCAAGAACTGCTGAACAGTTTTTGACGACCCTCTTTACAAAAGTACATATTGGCTGTGTATCCACATCTCCATCATGATATTGATATTTGGATAGATCTGTCCACCTCTAAGGCAGAGTCTCTGTCACAGTAAATGTGTTTTTAAAACAGAATAGACTTAATGCCAAGTTCAGATGATCATCTATCATTTTTGAAGCTGAGAAAAAAAAAATTCTATGCGATTTGAGAATATATTTGTCAATCAAAGGAAGAAAGTAAAAAAAAAAAAAAATTGGGCAGTTCCGAGTTTTGTCACCCCTCCTGCTATCAATGGAAGCTGTTACACTTTCTCTGTCTTCATAAGCATCCACAATGTTTTCTCTGTGATGAAAATAATAATAATAAAACACACACACACACAAATGAGTCTGATTTTAAATTTCCTTCAGTCCTGAGAGCTTCCATGAATCAGACTCTCAGACCAATGCCTGCCAGGGAAAAACTGCAGCTTACAGAGTGTCTGAATTTAGTTTGTCCAGATTCTTGTTTTCTTCTGTAAATAAGGTGAAATGTTGGTAGTTGTCTGAATTTTCATTGATGGTTTAGATTGGCTGTGTTAAATCATTTTCATTAGAAATCAGTTTTAAAAAGCTGATAAAACAATTAAGACAATAAATTATTAAAACTCATAAAAAAAAACGTAAACTGTTCTGACTGATAAAAAGATATATTAAAAACGTCAATTTCCTAATTCTGTCTGAATTTTTTCAGGTAATTAAAATTGAAAAACCCTGACAATTTAAGTGTTGAAAATAAAGGTTGTCCCTTGATCAAGTTTTTAATTTGGGCTTCTTGTGAAATTGTGTTAAATCTCTCTGAGTTCAAAGGTCACTTAATATTCATAAGAAGTTAGAAGGTCACGTGTAGTTAAAACATCTTTCTGAGGTCCGAAGTGAGTAATGAGAAATCACAACACAGAGAGGCCAGGGGATTTGTGGCAAAAAATCTTTTTTTCTTAGAATTCATGTTAAAATTTTGTCTTATTCTCATGAACCCAGTATCTTGTCTTATAGGACGAGTGTCTTGTTACACCCTTAGTAGTAGCTGATAGTCATTCACAACACACACTCTATCATGCAAAGGCATGCAAGATATCACATGAAATTGCTCACAATGTTATTTTCAAAGTTTGACCAAAGTAGCTATAGCTCTATCCCTTCTCATAAAATTATTTTAGTCTAAAATACTGTCATGAAAGGCGGCAGGCAATATGTATTCCTTGCTAGGTTGGTAATCTTTTAAATAACGTATTAATTATCCCAGACAGGCTTCCACATTTAGCAGATCCCAGATGAGGCTGACTCAGAATTAAAAAAATAATTAATGTCATCAAAAATACACTAATATAACTAGTTAAGTGTTACTTTTGATCATAAAGCTGATGTATTTTTCTTTTTCTTTTGCATGCGGTGGCAGCTGTATGATGACTTTTTAATGACAATTGATTAAATGACAAAATAAGAGAAACCTCAAGGCAATTATGATTAAATGTGGCTGTGTTTATCTGTACAAAATCAGAAGCCCATTTCAAAATCACACCAGATGAATAAAAGTGATCATGTTTTGTCCTAAAGAAAGTATCTAATGGGAACCCAGAGAGCAGTGTTTGCATACAGAGCAACAGTGAAGCCACAGGAGGTCAAGGTGAGGCTGCCACCTAATCTTAAAAACATGAGAGAGGGGTCCGCAGTGTGTCGACCTGTGCAGCTCCTGCTTATGCAGCTTGTCAAGTGTGTATCTGTATGCATGTTTGCATGTGCATGTGAGGCAATGCATAATGTGTAAGGGTGAAGAACGACTGTGACCTGGGTTTTTAATGTGCGTATGTGCTCACGTACGCTTGTGTCCATCAAAAGTATGTTCGTCAGCAAAAGTGTTCATAGTTGCCCGGACACGCTTCTCGATTAATGAATGTATTCAGCAAGCAGCCGTGGATTATGACTAATCCTGAACATCGACTGGCCCCACAATGCAGCGTGAGTGGGCTAAATGTCAAAATGTGACCGTTTAAATTTAATGTGATTCATGAACAAATTCTTCTTTAATTAGGGATTATTTTATGACATTTGTTGCCACGGCACTGTGGACCACCCAGGGCCAACAAAAATGAGATACGGAGTGATACTGTAACAAACAAACCAAGATGGCTCTGGGATCAACATAGGCCCAGTGTTGTGCCCCCATTTTCTAAGGTGGGGGTGTAAACTTGTGTTTTTGCTACCCCCTTTTTTTTTTTTTTTTTACTTAAAACATACCATCACTCTCAGCAACATGACAAGAGCATAGTGCTTATTTTATTCAAATTTAACTTTCTTAGTCGCAAAATTAATGTGATAAACATACTCCATACATTCTACACCCCCTTCCTCATCATTGAGTTGGTTCAGTCCATCTCAGCTAAACACTAGTAGATGCTAACTCGCTACTCAGACACAAAGACTGTTAATATGTCTATAGTGTCCCCAGCGTTCAGCTGTGGATAAGATAAAGAAAGCAAGGTCATTATTTTTTAAGTTTTAAAACTGTGTTGCATCTGGTTCTGACTGAAAATTATACATAATAGAGAATAGTATATCACTATTTAAGAGCACGAGATACCCACACAGATATAAAAATTGGGAATATAAATCCCTTTATGCTGTTCTTATACTGACATCCACCCACAGGTCATTGCAAGTGATTACTTTTGGATCAAACAAAAATTGGCCTAAACATGGTCTAAAAGTAAAAGTTTTCTAAATGTCTCAATCTAGTTTCATATTTAAAAGGTACTTATTGCAAAGTATGAAATCAAACATAAAAAAACAGTTATCCTGAAAAATATAAATACAATATAGTTTTCCAGTATGTTGAATGCAATTCTGACATGAGGGTCCACATTCAATGTAAACAAAGCGCACAGAAGCTCAACTCACATGATTGCCCTATATTAGGCTGGTCATAGTCTGTTAAAAAAATATATATAGGTGTTAAGTTTATTGTTTGCCCATTTCAGCCACTTCAACTGCTTTCATAAATAAACACATGGAAGTTGGCATCAGATTACAAATTTTGCTTACAGTTTTTAATACAAGGACAACCATTAACCATTGATATGAGAAAAACATTGAGCAGATTTTGTTTCTTACTTCATGAATTATTTTTTTTTGTCAGATTTTCATGACTTTGCAATGAGTACCTTTAAACAAGTCATGGCAATTCCCCATGGTTTGTTTAAAAAAAATTAATAAAATAAAATACTTAAGTAACCATGACAATTTCCCCCTATAAAAGCTTATTGTAATTACCATTACACCGACCAGGCATACTTTAATAGTGGGACAATTGCCCTAATGCAGACACCATGGGTTCTTAGATTTTTACATTCCTGATTTTGCTCACCCATTTTATCACATAATCAGGCACCCATGGGGATCAATATTAATTTCTCTCCACTTTGCATAAAAACATCAGCTCACAGTTTAATCCTCATGCTTTATTAGACGCTATCCAACTTATTTAAACACAGTCTCCACACAATTATCCAGCTTTGTTTCATATGATTGTAATTAGAATATTCATTAGATAAAATCCGTTCAGAACCGTGGATAGTCTTTGAGCTGAAGGCACGATATTTGAGTTTAAATTCATTGGATAGGAAGGATCCAATTGCATGAGCTTTGTGACTTCTCCAACCCTACAATAAATCAATAGAGCAGCTCCTCTCCTGGAGTTAGCTGCTTGTTAGCGAGCCTGAAACAGCTGTCTTACTCTGTGCATTGTGATGTGCCCACTGTTTCAGACCACTCTTAGGTTCATTGTGGGTTTATCAGTGCAGTGTGCTCAGGTGAGTGAACACAGCCTCGCATCCACTTAGGCTTTTCAGTCTCACCGTGACACGGTCAAATCGGGGGAGTGCACAACATTAAATCGATGCCTCGACTGCTTGACGCAGCATTCTCTTCCAGACCATTTCCTTGGTCGCACCATCCATCACTCAAAACCTAAATAGGCTTCCTCTTTTGTCTCTTCTTTCTTCTTCTCCCTGTCTGCCTTAAAATAATCGCCACATCCACAGCTGGACTGCTCTCCGGAGATGTGGCAACACTTACTGTCACCGAGTTCATCATATCTGTACACCGAGTTGATGCTGGAGGAGAGATGACAGAGGTGACAAAGCAACACAGTCTGTGCAAGGAGGGGGGAAAAAAAAATCTAATTTACAGTTAGCTGCAGAGGTCAGCCCAGGAGACCAGGACCAAGCATCTATCAGATAAATCGGCTTCAGGGCCCCGGCAATCCAGTTACCAAACCCACCTTCTGCCGGCTGCCCTGCCAGTTAAGTGGCTAAATTGTGCAAAAATAGATGGGCCACAAGGTGGATCTGTTGAAGTCTGAAAACTACGGTAGAAAAAGAAACATCCAAAAGCTGAATCTTAATGATTTATTACTTTTGCAAAATAACATTCTAGAATAATTGTAACATATTGTTTCTTTATCTAACCTATTTTAAAATAAAACTATGCATGTTCTCTACACTTTTAGAATGCCTTAGTCTTTAAAGGGGATCAAATCTGTAAGCTATACAAAACATGTTCATTAAATTTATTACACAAAATCCATCTCAGATATTGAGATTTCACCTGATCAATTCCACCTGATTTGAGCTCATTTCAGCGGTTTTAGATTATAGAACATGCATGGACACATGTTCTATATTGCAGCCAACAACACAACATTTTCCTTTTACAGCAGACATTCTTCAGCGGTAAAACCAGCAGAACAAATGTGATGGTCTTCTTGTAATGAAGTGGGTGGAGCTCCACTTGGGTTGCTGGTGAGGGGCTGGGCTTGGCTTGGGGTTGCTAGGTAACAGCAATTGTGACGCAACAACCCCCAGGTTTTTGAAACGGGTCATTTTGTGGACACCAGAAAACATTTAGTTACTGTCAAAAAACGGCCGGCTGGTTTGTTTGTTTTTTTGTGCTTGGACTGTTTCTAGAAGCAGTAGATACCCAAATGGAAGTACAAAAACATGCAAAAAGTAAAATTTGCATAATAGGTTCCCTTTAACGTCATGATCTTGGGGTTTTGTTGTTATTATGTAGTTTAAAAGAAAAGAAAGAAAAGAAAGAAAAGAAAACAGTGAGTGCCGAGTGTTTAATAAGGATTGAACAACTAAATACTTTTTCACTGAAGTCCAGTCAATGGCTGTGTGTCTTACTTGCCCAGAAACTGTTGCGGTTTTAAAGAAATATGACAGAAATATGTCAGCCATCACTTTTCCAACAAGCATGCTAACTATGCTAATAACCAGTCAACGCAAGAACGGATGGCTACTGCTCAGAGGTTGGCAGCTAGTTTTCAGGCTTAGCAGCACACTTTTATCTAACAAACTGCTATCTATGAATCAAGTACAAAGGAAAATTATTTGCTGGCATTCAATTAGGAAAGACCAGCAAGCCTTTCTCAGTTTCTTGAGAGCAAGAACAAACTTGAAAAAAATAGCTTATCACAGAGGACAGTGACTCGCCATGATGATCTAATTGACGAAGACTAAGCTAGCAAGCTAAACAAAAAAGCGGAGTCATTTACATTATATTTCTTGGCACTGGCTGAAAGTAATAACATAAAAGACACCACTCGACTTAACTGATAATAATTTTGAGATAACAGAGGAGTTTTTGGCCATAAAATCCCTAAAGGGGAAAACACGCCAAAAGGACTTGTATGACAGCGTGTTGTGGGTCATCAAGAGGCACAGGCTACATTGGAGTACGCTCGCCAACATTACCACAGATGGATCACCAAATCTCACTGGAAAAAACTTTGGGTTTCTCAAAATAATCCAGAAGAGTGTGAAAGAGGACAACCCTGATAAGGAAGTAATTTTCTTACACTGCATAATCCACTGTGCAAATCTGCATTGCAGCTTGACCACGTAGTGAAGCCAGCTGTAAAACTTATTTACTTTATTTGAGCAAGGGGACTTGAGCATTGTCAGTTTATTAAGTTTCTTATAGAAATTTACCCTGATCACCAGGACTTGCTTTACCACTCAAGTATTCGCTGATTAGGCTCAGATAAAGTATGTCACCGGGTGTGGGAGCTCAAACAGGAGATTATCTCAATTTTGGCACTACTTGGGAAAGCTAACAATTTTCCAGAGCTGAGTGACACAGATTGGCCTTGTGATTTAGCTTTTGCTGTAGACATACTGACACACATGAATGAACTGAATGTGAAGCTACAAGAGAAAGACCAGTATGTGCATGAAATCTACACAAACTACAGAGCCTTCAAAGCCAAGCTAGTTTATTCTAAAAGCAAATGTCAAACAAGTCATTTGCTAATTTCCCCACACTGGCTTAGTTAAAAGAGGCTCTTGGACATGTGAAAAAATACAGGAAATCACTGGATGAGCGGGTTGGAGAATTCTGCTGTTCTCTGATTTTGGAAAAACTGACAAGTTACTTCAGCTGGTGTCATGGCTCTTCACCCTGAAACGGTGCCACAGGAATTACAGTTGGAACTGATTGATCTCCAATGTGACACCCTCTTAAAGGAGAAGTTCAGCTGTCTTGAACTGGATGAGTTTTATGCTTCATTAAGCACAGTCAAATTTCCAAACATCCAGAAGATGACCCAGAGGATGCTGGTGTCATTTGGCTCTATGTATGTGTGTGAACAGACTTTTAGTGTGATGAACACTAACAAAGCACTCCACAGATCCCAGCTGAGTGATGAACACCTCAGTTCTCTGTTCTGAGAATTGCCACAACAAAACTAACACCAGACTTTGACACGCTGGCCAAAAAGGGTGATCAACAACTCTTTACCCCCTACTAAAAGTGAATGTAAATTATAGCACTGTAATGCCTGTTTTATGTTTATGTTTAATATGTATGCATCTGGTGCTGGCCCAGCCCGACCCATCTGTCAAATTTTGAAAGTCAATGTGGGCCCTGAGCCAAAAGGTTTGCCCACCCCTGCATTTGATGCACAGCTACAACTGATTAACTTTTGGCATCAATCCATTTCAAAATAGCTACCACAGCTACACAGCTTTAGCAAATACAAAATTTGTTATGACTTAGTCAATTTTACATTTTTTATTTATAATATAATTAATTTGCTGGGGTAGTTGCTGAGACCTCCAACACATACTCTGAGTGCTAACTAATTTATCAAAATCTCTTTTAAAAGGTTGCCTTTAACTTATAAAGTCAACTCTGTTTGTTTGTTAGCAAAATATCTTATGAACCACTAGATGGATTTTAATGAAACTTGTAAAAAAAAAAAAATTAACTAGGTTTACTCCTATAGTGGTGGGCCATCAGGGCCAGCAAGGCCTTCTCTGCTTGCCTAACATAATAAGAAATCATGATCATAATTATGATAAAGGTTAATTTAATTTTTAATTTACTTTTCCAAATATCTAAAAGTATTCATATTCTCTTTGTGTCATATTATGCTCCTTCCAGGGCTGTTGTTTTTAGGTTAGAGTTTTTATCCAGTCAGAATCTTATGTTGTATGTTGAACGTGACATTTACGCGTCCTGTGATTGAATATGGATACTTACGAGTTTGAGCCCCGGCAGTGCTATGCAGATCAACAGAGTCACACCCGGGACGGTTACTGGTTAAAAACCTTTTTAACCCACAATGGCCGAAGGAGAGCAACATGTTGATTTGGTGGCTGATATACTGGCAAGGCTGTTTTCAAGACGAACTTTCCAAGAGAAGCTAGATCTCGTTAGAGGAGGACTTCCGAGCTAGCTAACCTGTTCCAGAATGAATTTTGTGTTGAAATAAGTGTTGGGGGACACAGCCGTTTTGGTGAGTGCAAACATTTTATTTACTTTATTCTATTTTGTTTTTAGTTTTGTCAGTAGCATACCAGATATGTTTTAATTGCTGATGCGGGTGTGTTGATTTTTAAAATATGCCGGATAATAGCCCATTTTGTACACAACTAAGGTGATGCAATGCCAAGTAGTGTTTAAGTGTGTTTCTAACTACTCTCCAATCCTGGTGTTATAAATGCTGGCATAATGAAAGGTATTTATTGACTAAGTTGGACATCAATGAAGACCTAGGTGTGAAATGCACCGCCCGCCACTGCTCCTACAACTGATTAAATTTTGGAGTCAACCCAATTCAAGATTGCCACCACAGCTAGTTGTCTATGGAAAACATAAAAAATAGCTTAAACTCAACCATTTTTACACACATTGAGCTAAAACTCTTAACACATACTTGAACGCTACACATTGCACAAAACCTTGACTTAAAAACTTTGTTTTACCTGTTGGCCTCAACTTTGTTTGTCTGCAAAATATCTCTTGAACCCCTGGATCATTTTTAATGAAAGTCTTAGAAAGTAATCATTGGATAAACATCTACAACTGATTAAATTTTAGACTCACCCCAATTCAAGATGGCTGCCATAGTTAATCAACATTAGCCAATACAAAAATGGCAAAATCTTTTGTCAGTTTTACAGAGATTGCCTCAAAGTTGGTGTGGTAGTGGCTAAAACTTATTTTCAACACATAGTGATCGTGGCAATCACTGCTCAACACCTTTACATAAAACTTTGCCATTAATTGTTACAGCCAACACTGTCTGCATTCAAAATATCACATGAACCATAATACAGTTTTTAATAAAACTTTCAAAAAGTAGTCATTGACATTAAATCAAAATATTTATATTAGGAGTCAACCCAATTCAAGATGGCTGCTACAGCTAATATATAATTATCATCAACATATACTCTGAGTGTTGACACATCTCACAAGATGTGGCTTTAACGGCCATCTTGAATCAAATCTCTGTCATGAAAGGCGGCAGGTGATATGCATTCCTTGAAGGAAAGCTAGGCCTTTATTATTTTCAAACTGACCCTATCTGCACTGCCAGCATCTCCACTGAATATACATTCAAATGCTACGCTTCTATCAGGAACTGAAAAGGAGGTGCCTGTCAGCTGCTGGTCAGGATCCTTTGATCCATCTGCAAACAATCCCTCAGCTCCCGTATCTCTTTACGCCTCACAGCTGCTTCTCATCTGCCTAATTAGCTCACCTGCTTGTCATTCTAAAAATCACTTTTCCCTAGTTAAATAGCCCACTGTTCTCTGTTGCCAGTTGTCAGATTAGTGTCATATGCTCATGTTCTACTTCTGGGTTTCATCTCATTTGTAGTTTCTCTTCATTTAAAAGTCTTGTAATAATCCTGCCTACCTGTGGAAGAAGTTCTTGCCTACAATTTGGGCTCAGTTTCACTAGGACAGGACATTCAGAGGGATTTACTTTGTTACTCAAACCTTGAAAACACAACTGTTCTGCTAATATTTTTATAAATCATTCATTACCTTTCTTCTGCAAAAGTTTGAAAGGCCTATACTTGTACAATAATCAGAAGGCAAAGACTTCACCAGTTCACTAAAAGTTGAAAGGGTGGTGATGTTTTTGCTTGCGTGTGTTTGTCTGTTTATTAGCAACATATCTCATGAACCACTGGAAAAAAATTGAATGAAATGCTGAAAAACTAATCATTGGATGTATGTTTACAAGTCAACTTTTAACGTAAACCTAATATAAGATAGTCGCACCACAGGTAACTGGCATTAAACATAAGAATGGCTATAAGTCAAAAAAAAAAAAAAAACAGATATTGATCTGAAATTTGGTATGATAGTAACTCAAATGTATTAACAGCACATACTTTGAGCTTGCAATATTGCATGTAACATCATTTATAAGGTTTGACCAAAAACGGCTATAATTTCTAATTTCACATCATAAGACGCTCAAGTTTAAAACTGTGGCATGAAAGGCAACAGGTGATGTGCATTTTTTAAAGTAATACTAAGTCTTACATTTTTTAATGTTTATTCTAATTTATCTCAAAGTCTCAACATTTTTCAACTTTATAACAAGAAATCATATTTTACTTTTCAAATATTGCAGAGCAACTTATTTGAAAATATACTGTGAGATGCATGCAAATATTAAAACTTACATCTCAGGGAACACTGTATTCTTGTTGCTGAGGCAGAGTATTTGTCAAAGCTGAAGTATGTGAAAGTTGCTTTTTTTCTGTTTGCAATTTATTTCTAATGGGAATCAACTGAACAGCTGCTTAATGGGATGTCCTTGAAATCCTGATATCAGCAAATGGAGAATGCTGACTTATTAAGAGTACTGAAATAATTTGAAAATGTCTCAGAGACCTATAGCAGCCTTTTAATGCACACCCCTCCTGGTAAACAGATGTTCAGAAGATAACAAGAATTTCCCTCTTCAAGCAGTGCATGCACAAATTGTGTATATTTTATCTATGTTGCAGTGACCTGTACAAATAAACTGTGCTTGTCATGTACCAGTACAGTTTAAAGGTCACAAAAACTGGACCTTTTTAACCATGATGATTTCCACTATTAACAAAAATAGTCTTTCCAAGCCAGTTGATGAATATAACTAACCTAACCAGTCACAAAAATTTTGATCAATCAGTAATAGGTAATATCTCATCTTTGCTACAATATTATTGACAAGCTGTGCCATGGGACAGTACCGCAAAAACACTGCTTCATAAGCTCTCATTACAAATACAATCCAGTTATAACTCCAACAAAAACGTTGTAAATAACGGTGCCCTTTTACTGAAGCAAACAAAGCAAGAATGTGTCACATTCATGTTTTCAGTCTCCTCAAACAATTAGATGCATTAAGCCATGTGTCACTTCAGTTGTTTCTCTGACCTTTCTTTGGAGGCTTATCACCTGCTTATACTGCTCTGTCATGTCTTCATTAGTCCAACCTAACTGCTAATTGTTCTAATGTTATGTGCGATCTTAGCTACCAGAACACCCAATTTCATCTCAATATGCGAATAAATGGCTGAGGTATAGTCATTTTTGTATTTAGTAGGGTTAGTTGTGGTGGCCCTTAACTTGGGTTGACTCCAAAAGTTAGTTTTAGATCTACATGGAATGATTACTTTTTGAGAGGTTCATTAAAATCTGCCCTCTCATTCAGGATATTGTTTTGGTAACACTCAGACACACAAATAGGCAAAAACATTATCACCTGCTTTTCACCTTTAGGTAGCGGGCAACAATGAGGAATAACTCAAGACTTTTGCACAGTATTAAACTCCCCATTGATCACAGCTTTCTTACATGTCATGTCATTGTAAAAGTTCAGATCAGCCTGATAAGTCTTGTACTTTTGTAAAACCCACCTGCAATGGATGCCATAACTGCAGCTAAAATGCTACATCTGACAGAAAGCAAGGCGTCTCCCCCTCATTTGGCTAAAATGGCATAAAAAGTGGCAAACAGTTGCTGGAACTAGAAATCCACGAAGCAATAAAACCTGGACACATTTACTGAAAGACTGTATTTGTTAGTAAATTCTAACTAGTCGGGTTGCCACAGCAGTAGGCTATGGTGAAAACACCTGTGTGCTTATTGCAAAATGATGCTGACAGGTTAAACTGCTGTCAGATCAATAGAAAGCAGCACACCTGTAAAAGAGGATGAAGAAACAACCATTACCCTTCGCCTAGTGTCAGCCTGCATGTTTGGACTTGCCTGAAGACACACAGTGTTAAGTTCTGTGGACTTATAGATCAGATAAAACCTGCTTTACAATCTTGTTCCTCTCCAGTCTAAACAGATAAAACTCCCCACACTACATTCGTCTAGCTCTGGTCTTTCACTGGTCACACATAAACTCTTCCTTTTAAAAGGAAAACCTACATGTCTGTTAAGTTGCATTTAAACTACACACAAATGCCCATGTCTGTGTGTATTTGTTGTCAGAAAATCTCATGGACCAGTGGACAAATTTTATTGAAACTTTCAGAAAGTAAGTAACTAGCGCAGTTTGGTTTAGCAGATGTATATGTATAAGAAGAAGATGGATCGGAAAAGAAAAGCTTCAGAATTTCAGTGAATCTGCCTGAGTTTTTGTTTTGTTTTAATTTTAAATGTTTAATCTCCACTTTGGAAAGCATTTTTTTTTGTATCTGAATTTCTTACCAAAAAATCTCTGTGTGGAGACAAGGGGTGCAAATAAAGATACAATATGTTCCTTAAAGAAATCTAGAGTACTGTAGACAAGACCCTAGGTAGTTAACAGATCAAAAGATAAAAATAAAACTAATAAGAGCACATGAAATACAACATAATTTTTTATTTATTTATTTGGGTGGGATACCAAATCATTACAAAATTTCAGTCAGTTATCAGATTTTGTTGATTTATAATCAGGGGTGGAAATTAGAAATTTTGTCCACCAGCACACTATGGCAAAATTTTGTTTTACCGGCCACTCAAATATTTTACCAGCCACTATTTTTTGTTGTGGCAAAAAGTTATTTCATATGATGATGATTATGGAGGTGGGTGGAAGCAGTTGTGGTGCCCAACAAGCTGAACAAACACCTCTTTCTGGGCACTGCATGGAAATAACATTTTTCTTATTTTATTTTAAATCATTAAAAGATGCATATCTGTACATAAAAAATTCAGACAAGTGAAATTTATTTCTGTGGAGTGTTTTTGAAGGTTTTTTTTGTATGTAAGTTGTAATGTTTTTCAGACACTTGCTGCTTTTAATGCATAGATCTATTTGCGCTACCCGCTTATATTTAACAGGTAGGATATTCTGATGAAGGAAGTGATTTTTGTGGTTTTAGAAAGACCATTAGACATAGCTGTTTAGCCGTGCTACGGTAGGAAAATCTGACGAGGAAGCACAGATCGTCAGAACACCGGCCGTAGGCATGAACACACACTGACCGACGTCATGACGTCATTGATTTAGTTAAAAAACAAAAAACGTTTAACTTTCAGTTCTTCCCTCGACTACTCTTGAAAAACAGAAAATAAAACAGCTTCTCATCACAACACCTAACTGGTGTCAGACTGCATGTAATCTGTAGTGGATGGAGTGCATCATATAGGTTTGCAGTGAACTGTTGTAATATTTTTACGCAGGTTTTCTCCGCCTGAAGTGGTATTTCGCTTTTATCTAAATAACATTCGGGTTGAATGTTATTTAGATCATTAATTATCCAACAACAACCAGTTATTTACCAACAAGTCCTTAACTGTGTTTATTCCGCTCATCATGGACAACAAGTCCTGTGAATTTGGAGACATTTGTTCTGTTTTCTTTGCAAAAGTTACCAGGGGGGAACCAAATATTTCAGCCGTCTGAAATAATCGGTTCCCCCTCTAAAACATGGGACAAAAATAATTTACCAACAAGTCCTTGACTGTGTATTATGATATTATTAGCACATTTTATTCCTAAAAGAATGTTTGTTTTTTTTTGTTTTAATGAGAAATATTTGCCCCTCTAAACAATTCTGTTAATAGATAAGTCATTATTTATTTTAATTATTAATTGTGTTTGTCCACACATTGTCTATATTGTCCATAACAGAGTGTCTATCTATCACGCTAGCAGAACAGTGGGTTAACTTCGCCAAAACAAGTTGTTTGACCTTTCACGGTCTCCGTAGTTCCCTTGCAGCGCGGTGGTTACAAGTGTTGAACATGAACGCGCGCTTTTTGCCGCGTACACGGCATAGAGACGCAGGGGGAACCGTATCTGATGGGGGAACGCAGCTCGACGTAACAGCAGCAACTCGAGCACATTACTGCCCCCTACATGACTTTCAACTAAACAAACCCATTTCTTTTGGGTAAGCTCGATGATGACCCAGGTAGAAGTGATGACAAGCAAGGAAGGGAGGAGCCTCCTCTTCAAAGGTGAGCAAAGCAGTGGGAGGAGGTGTTTCCCTATATCAGGAACAACTTATCAGGGACATCTAAGTTTATGGTGTCCTAACAGCTGAAAATGTAAACTGCAGAAATCATGTGTTGCTTAACACAGAGCCTGTAATTTATCATATTCAGCTGATTTACTGACTGTAATTATCACATTTGGATCTTGGTGGCAAAACTACTTTGTTTTGCTTACATCAGTCACATGAATTAGCTGGTTTAGCAGCTGCATTCATCCAGCTGATGCCTCGGCTGATAAGCCACTTGAAATGGAGTGCAAACCACCTGGCTAGCCGCTATGTCACCTAGGTTGCAAATGTTGAAAACTCAAGGAAATACTTGTGTTAAGGAGTTGTTTGTTTAACAACAACAACAACAACAACAACAACAACAACAATAGAAAGTTATTCATTAAGAGTAGGCCTAGATGATTGTGCCCTGTGGATCTTTAATTTTGACTGCAGCTCAGTTTCATGTCACTGAAAACTGGGTGTCTGTATGTTGCCACTCTTTAGAAAATGATAGATGAAGAAAATCTGGAATTTCAAAGGCAGAATCCAAAGCACATCATACAGATTATATGTAGTCAGACAAGCCAAAAAACTTCATCTGGCATAGCAACTGTGATATTACACAAGAAGCAGCAGGGAAAGTCTAAGATACACCTCTGGAATCGCAGGACAATAATAAATATTCTATGACACATTGCTATTTAATTAGATAAATAAAAACAAAAAGCTGCAACTGACTTTACAAACATAGGTATTAGTTGAAGTAAATACTATTTTTTCTTTTATTTTTTAAATGTTACTATTATACCATTTTCAACAAATAAAAGTTTTATATTATTTTACTAAAAAACGAAAAATGAGAATACACAAATTGCATAAAGTTTTAAATGATCTAAACCATTGATGAGCTTCTGGGAAAAAGAAAAATGCAAATAAGAGCAAACTGAATTTTTGTTGCCAAATCTGCAACAAGTCAAACTTTAACGAATGTCAGCCTCTAATAAAGTCAGCTGAAGCTTTCGACCCTTCTTCCCCTGTAATCACATTCAGACAGCCCCGCTCTGCTGCCTTTAAAACACAACATGACAGAAAACGGTTCTGCGCAAGAATTTGTTCTGTTGCTGCTCCAACAAATGAAATGCAGGGAAAGTTGTCACTGCAAACGCAGAGAAGAAATGTTGGCAAATAAAAGCAAGGGAGATGCTAATGTATCAATGTGTCTTCGATGTCTGAAGACTGGTGTTTGTGTGTGTTTGAGCCTCTGTGCTGTGACAGTAGGCAGAATAGAAGTGTTTTATGGCGTCTTATTGAGACACCCTTGACAATGACACCCCTTCAATAGAACTCCTGTCTGCAGCTCCTTAGCCCTCCATCCACCCACCCACCTCCTCTCACTGTTCTTTGGCTCCATTTTTACCTCGCTCTCTACTACCATCTCTAAATCATCCCTCTTTTTCTGTCCCTCATCTTTTCCTATCCATCTTTCTCAATCATCTTCTTCCATATTGCTCTACGTCCCAACAAATCTTCCACTCTTCGCATCCAAGCTTTCCCTCTGTCCGCTGTGTCCCTCACTTCATATCACTCTCCCTCTTTACCCCCTGCCAGTCATTCTTTTTTTTTTTTTCTCCTTTGGAGTTGTACAGTAATGGTTCACTCTGCCATCCTGTTCATTTCAGCATCATCCCCCAGAGTGGTTCTGTTTATATCTGAAAATCAGACATACATTTCTGGAAAAGCTGCACAAAAATACTTCATAGTACGAGCAAGGCTTTGCTCATCCTACCTGTCTGTGTTTTGCATTTAGAAAAAAAAAGAAAAACTATATGTAGATATACAAAACAAGATGTGCTGTGAATCCTAATGTGGATGAGAGCAAAACACATACACAAACACACGGAGAAAGTTCTGTCCGATAATCCAAATAAATAATTACATTTTCTGACAGTTTCAAATACTGCTGAGAGGGGGATATACCCCTAAAATTGTATGCTCATAAAAAAATAATAAATGTTGTTGTAAAGTTTATCTAGCAGATAACAATCAGTCATGGGTTGTCTACCACAGAAACACCTGTTTTTTTTTTTCTTTTTAAGGTAACGCTGCTTGAAATATACATTTACAACAAGCTACAAGCAGGTAAAGAAAAAAAAAAAAGCCCTAACCCTAACTAACATCAGCTTTTCATGGTTTCAACATTACGTGACAAAGAGCAGAAAAGCAGAAAAGAAGTAACAGACATAATTAGTTAGGAATCTAGTTTGATTTTAATTTCTTTTTTTTTGTTTTTTAGTTTGTAGTTTAGTTTTGGTTTGTTACTTGTGTGTATGCTGGGGAGTTTGTAGAAAGGATTCTTCTTTCTCGTTTCTCTGTTTTAAAACAGCCTGCTGGCTCACTGGTGTAAAATGTACAAATAAATCTCAATACTTTTGATTAAAATTTTAAAATTTGGCTTAATTTCAAGTATAATTGTAAAAAAAGTTATAAATAAAAAAGCTGATCACATATTGGTTTAAAATCTGTCCTGACTTCAGCAATAATATGGCACTAGTTTTAAACAAAGTGACTGAACATGTTAGCTTGTGTTGTTTCAGTCTGCTTATTTATACCTGTGCATTAAAATTTAAATAACTAAATAAATATTTTAGTATTATTATACTATTATACTTGTATAATTAGTATTAAGCAATCGATGATATTATTTAGGAAGCAGTAGTAACTGCATTTCTACTGTTTACATAAAAGCAAAGAAGCCTTGTTTTTTTTACCGTATACTGTGAAACCATAGTATTTTTGCTAAAAGTTATTATACCATTAAAATCTCATATGCTGTTAGAATGCATCAATGTGTAAAGTTCCTCTCACACACCCAAAGCTTCACTCGGGGCTGTAGCATCTCAACAAATAACTTAGTTTTAGCGTTGTAAGCAGTGCCATGGATCTTCGGTCTCAGCTTTAATTACACCATCGTCAGGCAAGCCACAGTGGCGACCATCTCCTCTCCTTGCCACGCTGATCAATAAGAGAAAAAGACTCCAAAGCCATTGTAGCATATAAGTATACGGCCAGGACAAAAGGAAGGAAGGAAGGAAGTCACTGAACGAATGTTGCAAAAAAAAATTCAAGGTCATTTGATCCTGGACTTATTTAAGTTTCTGTTGACTTTGCTTTGTGTTAGAAACCAATTAACACAAAGTGTGTGTATGCATATGAACAGAGCTACAGATGAAAAGTGTCAGCTCTTGGAAAAATGATCACAAAAGGAGTGATTTAAAATGCTAAAATGTCCACAATACACTCCTGGAACCAGTGACGCACCCAGACAGAATGGTGGGAAACAAAAGAAGCCAAGGTCATGTGACTGTATTACAATAACACCCATCACTGGTTTACAGTAGACAAAACTTTGTCCAAACTGGCCCATTCCTTCTGGTGCTGAACTGTTTCTCAGTGAAGGTTTTTATTGCTACTTACTTATCAATGTTGTTCATGTTTGTGTACCTAATCAACACGGTTAGGTTTAAATAACACCTACTTTGTTGAGTGAGAAAAAAAAAAGAGCTTTTCTTAAGATTGGTGTTCTCAGATGTGGTGACCTAGGGTGTATTCCAGATAGTGGGTTATGTAAAAAACTCTAAGTTAAGCTTTAGTTTAAGGAAACTCTGAGGTTTTTGTTCCAGAAGGAGAGGTAAGTGACACTGAATCTATCTTTCGCCATGGGAACAGGTTGTGAACTAAACCTGCTTGATAACAGGTTTTTCTATTGGGAACCCTGAATTTCTAGTGGGCCCCTCCCACCTGAAGCAGCTGTCTGACATGAATTGTTCATGTTTAACCAATCAGACTAATACTGAAGCAGAATAACTTCATAATGTCTGACGTCAGGAGGGTATTTTTCCACCTAGATTGGATGTACTCACTTTTTTGTTTGTTTTGTTTTTCTATCCCTTTTCATCACATTCACTCATTTATCTCAACAATATTCTCTGGCCACACATACCCAGTATAACACACCATGAATGTGCACTCACATTAGAGCAAATTTTGTACATCGAGCTGAGTTATATTTGGCAGAAATTCCTTTCCATTCTTTGGCCTTTATTCCCTAAAAGTACAGCAGCAACAGTTAGGATTTATAATAGTGATCAGTAAGTAGTATCTTTCTCCTGTGAGAATCCACCCACCTTAACTGGAGTTGAAGTAATAGAGTTTCAAGTCAACTTTCCTAATTCTGTGGTCCAATTTTAGAATTTCCTTCTGTGTTTTTTTTTTTTTAATTTATTATTATTATTATTTCCCCCCACCAGTCTGTATAGGTCCTGTACAGGATTTCTATTCTGTTGATCTGATACAGTATTAGTTCTATATTTCTGACTGATAGTGATAACAATCTTGACAGAGATAATAATGTTCACTGAGAGGTCATCATATAAAAATCATATAGATCAAAATTAAAATCTGGGAAGTGGTAGGTAGGGAAGCAAAATGACATTATTTGGACTTCAGAACTTCCGCAATCAAGGTATCATAAAAAAAAAAAGAGCGTCACTCTGAAGCCGACTCACAGTTATTTCTAAGCAAAAGAAAATCTGAACGTGATTAAATCCACAGTTTACAGCAACATTTTATGTGTTATAGAAGTCCAATCAGGTAAGTTTTTACTTTTCATCTTTGTTTTTGTTTTAGACTGTTTAAGCAATTCCTGCAATTAAAACTACTAACTATAGATTAATTTTCAAAAAAATAAACTGAATTCTCATTTTACAGTCACATCTTCCTAGTGAATACACATTTTCATTTAAACCATCATTTTGACTAGATAGATAGATAGATAGATAGATAGATAGATAGATAGATAGATAGATAGATAGATAGATAGATAGATAGATAGATAGATAGATAGATAGATAGATAGATAGATAGATAGATAGATAGATAGATAGATAGATAGATAGATAGATAGATAGATAGATAGATAGATGTGTGTGCGCATGTCTGCTAATCCCTCTTTTTGACTCTTCCTTTAAATGTGAAAAAAAAATCCAGCAAAGCTGTTGGAAACAGAAAACAATTAAATCTCTAGGGGAAAAAAAGAGCTTGTGAAAACACTTCATTCCAACTGCATTGCATCCTTGTGTCCTTGGTAAGTACATACTTAGTGTACTTGGTACTCAGAAATTAACAAAATCTGTTTTTCTTGTGGTTGGCATAGTGATTCAAGGTATTGGAGCACCATTGGAGCTCTTAACTCAGTTGATTAACCTTATTGTTAGCCTTTCTGGAAGCAATAACTTTAAGATTCCTTTTTCAGGGTAGGTTCACTCAAGAGTTTGTTAAACCCTCTTTCTGGAATACCCCCTTATTATATAACTGGAAAACACAGCAATTCCTGAGAGGAGAAGAATGTTTTTAAAACAGTTCCAGAAACTCAGATTTGAGGAGGTTTCAGCTGTGCAGTAACATTGATTTATTACATCTTAGTGTCTCCTTTGTTTTCTAGAAACTGTGAATCTCTTTCACTATAGAAAATTTTATTGACCATCTTAAAAAATGCAGAAAAATCATTGCACTGTAAATGATTTTTTTTTTATATACGTTTGTTATGATTCGCTCCATCTCTCTCCACTCCTCAAAATCCAGTGAGGGGAGTCTATAAGTGTGGTATAGGATGCAGAATAAAATCCCACTCAGGGATCATGACTATCTAGCAGCAGTGCATGTAGGATTTAGATATATTTCACTGGCTTAAAAAAAAAAGTGCTGAGTTCACTCCAAGAGAAATGCAGCTGCTATCACGAGTTGGAGGAAATGTTGGGAGTAATGGTGATGGAAAAATTAGCAGAGCAGGACAACCGTCCTTTCGCCACACCACATTACCTCTGACTGCATCTAAGTCCCTCACAAACTCTGCTACACAACCATTTGTAGTGGTCAGATGTCATGCACTGGTGAAAATATGGAGGAGGCAACACACACACATACACACACAGAGGCATATGAAGGCCTTTTTCATGGGCCATTTCATTTCACTTGATCTCGTGACACGGTGATGATCTCCATTTTGTCATTTTAAATTGTAATTGCCCTGAGTAGCCTGGAACACAGTCAGAGAGGGAGAATGGGGACAAAGGCAGGCAGATGATAAAAAAAAAGTAAAAGAGTCAGTGCTGGAAAGAAGAAACAAAAAAAGAGTGAGAGACAAATGAAGAGTAAAGGTTACAGCAGCTCAGAGAAAGAAGGAAGAAACGTCATATCCCACGTTTCTTCTGCCTCTCCTCGAGAGTTGGATGATAGAATATCTGATTTTCATTTTCTGCACTTAGCCCTCTATCACTTACTGATGGGACTCACATAATTATCCCTCAGCTCTCTTGGCTGTAATTACAAGCCTTTAGAACAAAAACACTTCAAGTCCATCGGTTTGCCTTCATGATAATGTTCCTCTGAGGCTGCTGGACCGGCCTGATGCTCTCCTCTGGGAGCTGAGGTCAGATCTGTGACTGGACCGGTCCAATGACAGGGTCATGGCTTTCTCCATTAAAAGCTTCTCATATTCATTATAGACACTGTGCTTCTGCTGCCTGGCTGGTTTTATTTGAGACAGCATTGTGATGAAAACCCAGCGCCCCCCCTCCAGTCCCTGTCTATTAACTACCAGAAAGTGTGTTCAGGGAGCAGTACTTAACCTTAAAAGCCACGCACATTATTCTTAAAGCAGCAGACAGAAACCATCATTTCCTGTGAGAACATCTTCTCACAGAAGGCAGCATGCTGCAAATTAAATTTATTTTGCACAGAACCAAAGCAATATTGGACTGAAAACTTCCTACAAGGATCATTGGTCACTGAAGCACTGTAAAACTTTACAAACTGATGATTAACAGTGAAACAAGACCAGATTTTTAGAGGCAAGTTTGAAATGTGTCTTTCTACAAATGTAATTATCTGGTGATTTTTTATTTTTTTTTTGTGATGTTGAGAAAAATGCTTCATATTTCTGCCAGTTCTGGTTCCAATGCAAGTTTTTCTCTGTTGAACAGAAGTCGTTCTTGTCCCCTGCATGCTCAGAATGGGGGGTTGCACTGAAGGGAAGTTTGATGCAATCTGTTGAGTTTGTTAGATAAACAACATTTTTTCATTTTATATTCTACCTAACTTGACTGTATTGAATTATAAGTGGATTGAACTGGACCTATTTGTTTCTTTGGAAAGTGCTTTGGGATTACTTTTGTGTGGAATGGCATTATTTAGAATAAAATGCATTGAACTTTTACATGTTTGGTATAATAGCTAAATTAGTTGAATAATTATTTTCAACATCAGAGAAAATTTTGATCTAAACAATTTAAGATTTAGATTCATATCTGTGTGACGCCCACTCCACTTTACATGGAGGGATGTGTTTTTTGTCAAGATATGTGGAAAGTGGCATCATCCAGGATCTGCTTGGACCCTGCTTTTCCTGGTTTCCGGGTTATATAAGAGCCGTGCTCTTATTGTTGTCGGGGCGGGCTAGTGGAGTCGGAGCTCACTTGGAGCTGAGCTAACATCTCCGCCTGGCTCTGTTATTCAGGCTGGATTTTTGCCTGATTTGTCTGCCCTACCCGATTTTGGGTTTATGTTTGCTTTTCTTTTCTTTTACAAGATTCTCCTATTTTGACCACCTCCCTTTTGGGCGATGCCATCGGCCACAGGGGCCACCTGCTTAGTCTTCATATTTCTTTTTTGTGTGGGAGTGACGCTCCCTGGTTTTTGTTATGGCTCAACGAGCCGGGTCGTAACATTTGCCTATGTATAAAAATCATTGTTTATGTAATTTACTGATTATTTAATCAGTTCATAGTTAATTGTTTTAATTTTTTTTCATGTATTTATATCTCTATAATTGTTTTTTTTTTGCATTTTTTTCTGCGTCCAGTTTCATAAAATGAATTATTGATGCATTTTTTTTTGCATTTTCTTTTACAATTATCCTTTTTTATACATCTATATTTTCAAGTATTTGTAAAGCAATACCTGTAGATCTGAGAGAAGCCCCCACTGTAAATATTTTTAAGTAAAACGTGAACTTTTCTGTTGTTTTTAACTTTTTCTCTATATGTGTAAACATTTTGTGCAAACTGTGTACCTTTATGTGTTTTCAAACTATATTTTTGCCCCCCTGGAAAAGCACATTGGGTTGCTATACAGGAAATCTGCTAAACAACTAATGTCTGACTTAACTATTTATAAATTATTATGGTCTTTGCATTTGCTATGATTTGACTCATTTCCTCACTTTTTTTTTTAATATCCCCGTCCTTGCTTTACTTTTCCTCCTGCATTTGCAGACAAAAACTAAAAATGGGGAGGTAATTTGGAGGGAGGAAGTGGGTGGGGGTGGGGTGGGGGTATAGTTTTCTAATCTGCATCATCAGTTCAGCTTCCTGCCGCCTGGTCTACATTAATCCGCAGTCTCGAGGTGCTGTGATTGGCTGTTCAAACTAGGAACACACGATGATCAGTGATACTTTAATACCAAATGTATGTACTATCCTGACACCAAACTCATCATTAAAAAGTATTTATCTTGTGTTATTGTTTATTTTCAAGTAGAGCTGAAAACCCGTTTGACTGATCTGTTGGGTCATCAGTTTATTGTGTAGATGGTAAATCTGAGCATCACAGGCTCCATTCCGATTTATACTATAAGCTACATGGTCTCTGAGTCACTGAATCTGATGCTGCAGCCCCAACAGATAACGTCAAAGATCCTTATAATCTCCACCTCAGACTGATAAAATATATGAATCGTTTTACTGTCAACGCTGAATGAAGTTTACTTCCTCAAGCAGGAGTCCGCTCTGACCCTTCCACTGAACAGCTTCAGTTATCTGTTGTCCATGTCAGCACCAAAGCAGAGCTTTACTCCTCCATCACCTCAGCTTTCTCTCCCAACCTGGTAATATAATTGAACTTGTTTCTCCTAAAATCTAAAATTATCCTTTTATTTTCCTGTTTGTGTAAAAACACCTGTGCTTGTCTCCTTGTTGAATTAAACTAAAAGAACTTTTTAGTTTAGCAAACAGTGCAATCAAATTTAATCTAGCAATGGAAACATTTGTTTTATGTTCGGTTGTTACAGCATTTTTTTTTCTTTGCAAGATAAACCTGACAAACACTGGGATAAAAAAAAAACCCCACAAAAGTTTAAAATGCTAAGAGCAAGCATCTCATTATTCGAGAAAAAAAAATCATTTAAAAAAACACAGAAGACAAGTTGTGTAAAATAAAAAAGTAAACTGAAATCAGTTTTGCAGAAGAAAGAAATTCCCTCTCAGTAGCTGCCCAGAAACTGTTCCCACTCTTCTTTCACTGTACAAAAAAAAGTAAATGTAATTAAACAACCAAAGTTATTGATCAGCTTTTGATCAGTTATGTGTGTGTGTGTGTGTGTGTGTGTGTGTGTGTGTGTGTGTGTGTCCGTGTGCGGGGGGGTTAAAATACAGCACAATAACAAGACCACTTCATGAACTAAAATTAAGAATGCACATCGCCCACCTCCCAGTTTTAAACTAAGATCATCTTATGATAGGAAGACATGGAGTCAAACCTTGAAAATAATGTTACGCAGCATGGTTACGCAGTGGTTAAAGCTGTCACCTCACCGCAAGATGGACACAGGTTCACCTCCAGGCATGGGGCCTTTCTGTGTGGGAAGGGTACTACAGTATTCTTCCCACATGCATGTTAGGGTAACTGGTAACTCTAAACTGTCCATAGGTGTAACTGAATGTGTGAATGGTTGTTTGTTTTGTTTGTCTCCATGCGTCCCTATGATGAACTTGCTAACTGTCCAGAGTGTCCCCGCCTCTCGCACAGTGACTGCTGGAGATAGGCACTAACTCCTCTGTAACCCACAAAGGAGAAGTGAGTAAAGAACATAGATGGTGTTGTATACTCAGACTATGTGTTGGGGATAATCCAGCTGCTACCACACCAAATTCTAGCTCAGTATCTGTAAAAGTGACTAAGTTACAGCCATGTTTGTGTTTTCTAAGGTCACTTGGCTGTAGTGGCCATCTTGAATTGGGATGACTCAAACAGTTAATCACTTGTACATGTCTTATCAGTGATTTCTTTTGAAGAGTTTTATTAAAATCTATCTAGTGGTTTATAAAATATTTTGGTAACAGACAAACAGGGTTGACACCATCAGTTAATGTCAAGGTTTAAAGTAAATCTCTTGTGCAATGTGTAGCGCTTGGGGTATATTTTGGAGATGAAGCTCAGCTACTACCACATTAGTTTTCAATCAATAGCTGTAAAACTGACTGAAAGTTATAGCTATTTTTGTGTTTCCAAAAGTCAGCTAGGTGTGACAGCCATCTTAAATTCAGTACACTCCAAAAGTTAATCAACTGTAGATATACATCCACTGATAATTCCTCAAAAAAAAACCATTAAAATCAGTGAAGTAGTTCATAAAATCTTTTGCTAACAAACAAAATAGACAAATAGTTGATGGCAAAGTTTTACTTTTCAGTTCAAGTACAGCAGAAGAAAACTGCTCCATGCCTAAAGTGTGTAAACACTTCTTCATCTACTGATACACCTTACAACGAAGCTTCCAACATTTTTATAAACTGCATTACATTAGTGAGTTCTTTTCTTGCTCCGTATTGATCACGAACAATCCCTGAAGGTTGGATCACGCCTGGAATTAATAAAAACCGAAGAGACGCAGCTAAATTGCCTATAGAAGTAGGATCTTAAGTGTCTCCCAAATGATCGGTTATGTCAGATTCAAATCGATACGAGAGCAAGAAAAACAAATGCAGGAGACTTCTGAGACAAACATGTGAAATAATGGTGAACATAACACAAAGTGAGCTGCAGTCTGTCAGACTGGGGAAAACAAACCTGTCTGACAGTAACACGGTTAAAGAATGTATGACTAAAGTTTTTAAATCCTAGTGGGTAGAAATACATAATAAATCCTAGTACATACCTGGTAATTACAGGTTAACAAGTCACTTCAAAACACAGCCCAGTCCCTGTATGTTCTAGGTACATTCTTGGTACACACCAGGTAAGTATCCAGTATGTACCCTGTAAGTACAAGGTAACAAGTAACTTCACAATACAGCCTGGTCTTCATAAGTACCAGGTATGTACCAGGCAAGTACAGGGTCACATGTTACTTCATAATATAACTGGTCATCATAGGTACTAGGTACATACAAGGTAAGTACCATGTAAGTATCCAGTGACTACCTGGTTTGCACCAAATAAGTACCCTGTGCATATTCTGTAAGTTTTGTGTAACAAGTCACTTCATAATACAAGACCCTGAAGGTACAGTATTGGATATATACCTGGTACCTACCAGAAACATACTATGTAAGTACCCTACAACAAGTCACTTCATAATAGAGGTTGTACCAGGTACATACATGGTACATACCAGGTAAGTATCAGGTATGTACTCAGTACATATCAGGTATGTACCAGATAAGTGCCCTGTATGTACAGGGTACCCTCTATTATGAAGTGACTTGAAGCCCTGTCCCCATATGTACCAAGTATGTAGTCAGTTCTGTATCCAATACTGTACCCAGCTGTACTCTGTATTGCACCCTCGTATTGATACTTGAATAATACTGTCAAAACAATTCAGTTAATATGCTTATTGGAAATGAGCCACAGTGAGGACTTAACTGAATTAGGACACTTAATGAAAACTAATCCATGAAAATTCTCACAGAGGCAGTCGGTTCAGATTGCAATCAGTGGAGGAATATGGGCCATCATTTACTGGAGGGAAATTACAAAACAAAAGGGTTTGGATGAAGCGTTTATGCAAATTTATGCAACATTTCTTCTTGTTACACAAAATGAACTCCTGACGCTTTTTGTGTGAGTGTGATTTGCTGTGACGATAAGAAGCAGGGAATGTAGTTTGTGTCACTGTCTTTTAGATGCTGAGGTTCCAACTCAAACCATCCATAATTATTACCCGCCGCTAAAACACGAAAGGCAAGCGATAATGTTTTTCTTGTCTGTTTGCTTGAGTGTTTGTTAGCAAAACATCTTGTGAACCACTGAATGACTTTTAACGAAACTTGCAGAAATTATTCATTAGATACACATCTGCAACTGATTTCTTTTTGAAGTCAACCCAACAAAACAGGACCTCACAGCCTGACTTTGAGAAAAACAAAAAATAGCAATTGACTCGGTTAATTTTGCAAATCTTAAACTAAAATTTTGCACAGTAGTAGCTAAGAGTCATCCCAAAAAGGACTCCAAATGCTACACAATGCGCAAGATCTTTGCTTATAGAGATGACATTACCTGTTAGAGAGACGCTATTTGTCTGGCAGTAAATTATCTTACAAACCACGAGATGAATTTTAATGAAACTTTCAGAAAGTAATTAGTGCGTACACATCTACAAATGACAAACTAATTCAAGATGACCACCACAGCCCACTGACATCGGGACACACCAAAACGGATATAACACAATTGTACAGATACTGAGCTATAGTTCAGCATCACATCTGAGAGTCATCCCCAGCACATATTTTGAGCTCTACATGTTCCACAACATGATTGTTCAAAAGCTTAGCAACATGTCAACCCCATTTGTCTGTTAACAAAATATCTCATGCACCACTGCACTGGATGGATTTTAATGAACCTCTAAGAAATGAATCATTAGATGGAGATTTACAACTGAATAAGTTTTGGAATCAACTCGTTCTAAGATGAACACTACAGCTAATTAATCTTAGCACAGACAAAAATGGCTACAGTTTTACATATATTGAACCAAAATGGCCGTAACTCATTACTCATAAGTTATGGCCTCCTCAGTGCTAGGTGTTTTCACATTTAGTTCAGAATAAAATGAGTTACATAAAATAAAATATAACGCATCTCATTTTTAATCATTTATACTTGTAGTGGCATTTTAATAAATAAGTTCCTACTCAACACTAAATCCAGAGGTTTATCTTGTGGCTAATTAATGAATACTTCTCCATTTGTAATGAGCAGCAGCTTGTTGTTTTGTACAGCAGCCTATATATGGTCATATTGATCAATGCCACAGCTGCAGCGGTGATCAAAAGCAGCACATTTCTTATGTGCAATAAAATCAAATTAACTGCAAAAGGCAGTTCATTAAATGCCAGCATTAATGCATGTGTCTGCTGTGACTAATGACGCCGCAGACAAACACTTTACCATGCTAACATTACACCGGAGCTTTCCATTATTACTGTGATAACAAGGTTAGCCCACAATAAAGAAGGAACAGTCAGACAGAGAAATACAGAAGGTTGCAACAATTGCTGTTTTGCAGAAGACTGGTTTACAACTAGTGTGGTATATTTATTGCCCACTGCTGAAAAGCGATGGAAGACGATAATGTTTTTGCCCGTTTGTAGGCATATCTGTGTCTGTTAGCAAAATATCTCTTGAACCATTGGACACATTTTAATGAAACTTTCGGAAAGTAATAATTGGATGCACTTCTCCAGCTGATTAATGTCTGAAATCAACTTTATTCAAGATGAGTGCCACAGTCAAATGAACTTAAAAAACATAAATGGATATACTTTAGTCGGTTTTACAGATTTCTGTGCTATAATGTGGTGTGGTAGTACCTGAGATTGATTCCCAACAAATAATAAAAAATCTTTGTTTAATGTTTTACCATTCTCATGAACCACTGGATGGACTTTAATGAAACCTTTAGTAAATATTCAGTGGCTGTACATCTACAACTGATTCACTTTTGGAGCCAATTCAATTCAAGGTAACTAACCTGGCAAAACACAAAATGCCTGTAATTAAGTAAGTTTTACAGATTCTGAGCTAACATTTGGTGTGGTAGTAGTTGAGAGTCATCTATAATACTTACTTCAAATTCTACTTATTGCTCCAGATCTTTGCTCAAAAACTTTAGGTCCAACTGTTGTAGTCAACTCTGTCTGTCTGTTAGTAACGTATCATTTAACCACTGGACAGACTTTGATTAAACATTCAGAAAGTAATATTTAGATGAACATCTTCAACTAATTACCTTTTGAAGTCAACCAAATTCAAGACGATTGCCACAGTTATTCAATATTAGCAAACACTAAAAATGGTAATAACTCAGTCAATTTTAAAAATACTGAGTTAAAATTTGAAAGCTAAGAATCATCCTCAATCCAACAAGAGCTAAAAACCATGTTGCAGAATCACATGAGTTTGCCCTTAAAGTTATTTTCAAGATTTGACCAAAATGGCATAAACAACTCTGTCATTCCTTAACATATTATGATAGTTCAAAGTCTGTCATCAAAAGGCAGCAGGTTATAAGTATTCCTTTAAAGAATGATAAGCCGTAAGGTATAGAATACTTTTCTGGTTGTGGTTTAAAAATCAAACTTGTCTTTCATGTATTTCTTCTAAATTATGTTACAGCAGCAGTAAAATCACAGCTAAAGCAAAAATAACAACAAAAACAACAACAACAAAAACTCTTATAAAGGAATCTTTTATGTTTTACAAACATATTTTATCTGGACATATCTGCTATCATGCAGATACATTTTAATAAAATGCAAACTGGTATCACCTAAAGCAATAAAATGAGTTATATAATAGCCTCGCTGGAGGATTTTTCTTCATCTTGGAATTTAAAAGTTTAGCTGTGTTGTTTGACAAGACTTGTTGCATTTAAATGAGATGAACCTCTAGACAAAGAACACTTCAGACCCTGTGTAAAGGTGGTTTGAATGGTTAAATCAATATCCTACAATGCTTAAAGTGCTTTAAACTAGTTCCTGCACAAATGATTACAATAATGCCTCTGGCCAAGAATCACTCTGGGTATTGCATTGTGTGTTTAAAACAGAAGAACCAATTTAACTATTCTTTTTGCAAGAGTTAGGCTTTATATACAGACAAGCTGAATAAAAGCAATGCTGAGTGTGTCTACAACTATGTTTATGACTGAATTTCCATTTCTGTCTTAGGTGCTTTTCAAACAACCTGAGGGTGGGGGATGGGGGGTGTTAGGAGATGCAAAGTAAGTCAGAGGAAATATTAAAGGCCTAGCTGAAGAAATGCATATCACCTGCTACCTTTATTGCCTTAGATTTAAATTTAGATCATCTTATGATTAAAAGTGACAATACTATATCCACTTTGGTTAAATCTTAAAAAAAACAATGGTATGCCCAATCGTATAAATTATTTGTTGTGTTACTGTTTAGAGTATGAGTTGAGGATGACTCTCAGCTATTACAACTACTACTACTCTCTCTGCTCCTGGTGGAAGGCGGATGTGTTTATCTTTTATCCCTGTCTGTCTGTCTGACTCCTAAACCCCACCCCCGCCCGCCTTTCTGCCCTGCTCTCTTTTCGGAGCCTCTCTTTTGCAGATTCTCCAAAATTTATAAACTATGGCTCTGATCAGCTGGTCTCTCAATGCAATTGATCAAATTTTCTCGACGGGAAGACTGAGCAAAGGAGAGCCAGCTTGCCCTGAGGGGACATTTTTTGCTGGATACACAATGGATTCCTGGAAGAGATGGAATATTGTTTGTCTGACAACTATGTCTCTTGAAGACGTGGAAGATCTTTACATATTTGGGATTTGATAATAGGATTTCTGCTGTTTGCGGTTCCGGGACTCATGAATAATATGGGCTACATCTTGGAGGAAGTTGCTCTGTACATTTTGTTTTATTTAGTTTATCTTAGCTCATATTTTAGATATTGTTAGATTCATAATTGTTGTTTAGTTCAGCTTTAACTTTATTGTGATTTTATTTAGAATATTTTAGCTACTATTTTGACTGTCTTAGCTCATGTTTTGATATGTTTAGTTTCATGACTTTATTTAGATTATCCTATATTTCATTTAGATTATACATGATTGATGTTTTTTATGTTTTCTGTGTTTCATTATGTACCTGATTGTTGTTTCTGTGTTTTAAAGCACTTTGGGTCGCCTTGTTGTGGAAAGGTGCTATATCACTTCACTTCACTTCACTTCACTTCACTACTACCACACCAGGTTTTGATTTAATATGTATGAAACTGAATGCATTGGTGCCCATTTTATGTTGGCTAGTGTTAATTAGCTATCTTTCATTGTATTGACTCCAAAAATTATTGAGTTGTAGATTTACATTAAATGATTGCTTTCTGAGAATTTTGTTCAAATTCATCCAGTCATTTATGAGGTGGTTTCCTAACAGACAAACTGGGTTTACTCCCCCAAAAAAATCCCAAAGTTTGAAGCAAAAATGTCAAGCTACGTGTAGCGCTCAAAATTTTTGTTGTGACTGACTCTCAGATACGGCAACACCAAATTTTAGCTTGATATCAGTAAAATTGTCTGAGTTATGTGTTTTCCAAGGTCAATTTACTGTGGTGGCCATTCTGAATTGAATTGACACTAAAAAATGTACATCCAATGATTACTTTCTGAAAGTTTCAATGAAATCCATTTAGTACTTCACATAATATTTTGCTAACAGACAGGCAGACTTAACCCCAACAGTTAATAGCAAAATTTTTAAAAATGCACAATTAGTTATCAGCTCAAGTATAAGTTAGGAATATCTCTCAGTTACGATCACTCCAAATTTTAGCTTAAAAACTATCAAATTGACTGAGTTAGAGACATTTTTCTGTTTTCTAACATTGCTTAGTTGTGGCAGATATAATAAATGAGGTTGACACCAATCACTAATCAGTTGTAGTTTTACATCCACTAATTAAATTTTGAGTTTCATTTAAATCTGTCATCAGACATTTTACTAACGCAACAAACACACAGATAAAACATTATCGCCCTTCACCTTCAGTCGACAATGAGCAACAGCTCCCAGTCTGAGCTCAGCTGTCAACCTCAGAGGCCCAAATCGAGGCTGACCACGGTCAAACTATCAGGACCAGCCTGCCACGAGAGGCCAACAGGCAAACGTCACAAGTGGCTAAGTGGCATCTGTAAAGTGTCATAATGAGATTATTTAGTGTGCCAATGAGGTCTCCGAGAAGCTCAGAGAGTGATGCCCACAGCTGGTCATTATCTGCTCCAGTCACCGCTGAATTATAAACAGCTTTTAAAAAAAAGACCCTCCATCTCAGTCAGGTAAATCTTCAGCTACGTCCAGTCTGTGCGCTGATCAAACTCCCATTTATTCCTCGAAAGAACATTTGGTTTATTTACAAGGACTTTTATGACGTACTTCATAACACCGCCGCTGATGGAGCCTGCGACCTGACACGGCTCTCCTCACACAGCCTTGGGGACAGAATAGGAAGCGCCCAGTATATCCGTGTCATTACAAACTGGTGCTCGTACCTGCTCGGACCCGTGGTCATCCGTCATAGGTAGTGACTTTATCTCTCAGGTGCCAAGGATAACAGCGGCAGCGAGGCCTTGCATGGCGACCCCGAGGGATGATGGTGGGTGATGGTGGTGAGCCAATAAGGTAAAGACACAAACAAAATGAAAGAAGTGTGTGACAGAAAGAAAAGAGAATGGGAGAGTCATGGAGGGATGGGGAAAATACTATTAAAGGTAATGAATGTCACTGTGTCACCCCGTCTGTATGATTGAGGTGCTTTTCGCCAATTATCATGACAGCCAGAGGTCTGGTCCCTTTCTCCTTCCCACAGGGGAAAAGTCTGCTTCCAGTGCCGAATGCTGGCCTTGTTATAGGAGTCACCAGAGACCATAACTCTAACACAAGGTCATCACTTTTAGATAAAGAGCCGTGGCCTCTCCACAGCTAGAAAGCAGCCGTAGAGCTAATGGTTAATTTAGAGATTGACTTTGATGGTCATCCTCAAAATTGACTGCTGACCTCTGTCCAAAGTCATCAGAGTGAGAGGGACAGATGCAGGAGTTGTCTTCAACCACTTGATCTTTTTATTCCAACGCCAAAGCCAAAAAACTTAGGACATTGTATAAAATGTAAAAAAAAAAAAAAAATGCAGTGATTTGTAAATCTTATAAATCCAGATTTTTTATTTATTTATTTATTTATTTATTTATTTATTTATTTATGTATTTTTATTATTATAATTTAAAATGGAACAAAAATATAGCAAGTGTTTAAACTAAGAAACTGTACATTTCTTTAAAAAACAAACAAACAAACAAACAAAAAAACAAACAAAACAAAAGTAATTTTAGAGTTGTGGCATTAACACTTCTCAAAACAAGTTCATAACGGGGCAACAAATGGCTGTAAAAGTAAGTGGTATGAATAAGAAACAACCGGAGGAGCATTTTGCAACTAATTAGGTTAACTGGCAACAGGTCAGTAAGAAGACTGGGGGTTAAACGAGAATCTCTCAGAAGTAAAGATGTGCAGAGGTTCACCAATCTGTTAAAAATTGCATCTAAAAATAGTGGAAAGATTTTAAAATAATGTTCTTCAATGGAAAAAAGGGAGGACTTTGAACATCTGATCATCCACAGTTTTTGATCACATCAATAGATTTCAAGAATCTACAAAAATAAACAAGGCCAAAAGTTAATCTTAGACGTCTGATCTACAGGCTCTCAGGCAGCTCTGCAGTAGAAACAGGTCTGATTTGGTTCTGGACATCACATCACTTTTTTCAAAAAAAAAAAAAAAAAAAAAAAAAAAAAAAAGAAGTGACATGTCACACCTTTGTAACCTGACCTTGTTGACACAATCTTTCACTAACATAAAGTCTGGGATTTATTTATTTTGTGTTGGTAATCTTGTTTTTGTCCCCATCCCCAACTTAGACCACATTTTGTTCAAATCTTGTCGAAAACACTTAAAAACTAATTAATCTAATTAAAATATACATTTCGAGTATGTTATGGTCCATTCCCCTCACATAGGATAGTGCCTCAGGGCAAGGTTGAACTGAAGGATGCTTTATCCTCAAAAGGAAACACCCTATTATAGTTTTCCTCTTTAATTTCTAATAAGTTAATATTTTATGAAAAAACGATTTTTTTCCCTTGTCCTACATTTGTCTCGTCTCATTATCAACTGACCTGTGTTTGAAGTGGTTTTTTTTTTTTTTTTTTTCCAGGCGTTCTTTGGGCCTTGGAAACCTCACGTTAACAACTCTTCTGTTGTCATGGTTACACATCATACCAGATGTTACCAAGTAGCAGAAGTACCATTATAAATTGTGGAAGCTGTGCAGCAACCAAACCAGCAAAAAACAAACAAACAAACAAAAAACAACAAAAACAAAGTTTTAAAATGTCTATTTTTCTTCATGGAGCACTTTCTAACCAACAAATGCTGCATCAAAGGGCTGTACAGCAACATTTAAAGAAAAATAAATGATTTATCTGAACACAAGTGGTGATGTCTAAGTTTAAGCGGGCTGTGGTTTAGCCTCTCATCAAGGCAATAAAAACACAATGAAAGAAAATCAGGTTTTCAGGCTTCACTTGAGTCAAATGTCAGTGAATATAAGTGAGTTTTTAATGGTGCCTTTACATTTTTACAGCTCTGAGCAGTTTTTATATAGAGAGGTAAATTATTCCACAAAGACCATCAACTGCAAAGACTTGTTTGTTTGATCTCAGTTTTCCAGATGAAGTGTCACAATATAAAAAAAATCCTGAAGATAAAAAGGGGCCAGACCACTAGGAGTCGTAAAAAAACTGACAACAGAGTCTTAAAAACAAACAGGAGACCGGTAGAGTTAAGTCAACACAGGTGTTATGTTTTCATAATTTTTGTTTCTTATTAAAAGAGAAGCAGCGACATTATCACCGACTAACAAAAGGCAAAAGATAAAGTTTTTACCCTTGTCTGTGCTTGTGTGTGTATGCGTGTGTTTATCTCTGTAAAAGAATAGCTCATAAACAACTGAATGGATTTTAATAAATCTTTCAGACAGTAATGATTGGATGTACATTTCATTTACAACTTATTAATATGTTAGATCAACCTGATTCAAGATGGCTGCCAAAGCCACTTGACTTTAAAAAACATAAAATCGCGATAATGCTGTCAATTTTACAGCTAATGAGCTGAAATGTGGTGTGATTGCTACTATATATTCTAGCAAATGCTAACAGACTGAGAAGAAAAAAATTGCCATTACTTTTGGAGTCAAATTTGTCTGTTAGCAAAATACCTTATTAACTATTGGACAGATTTTAAGAAAGATAATCATTAGTAATATCATTAGTAGTCATATAACTTTTGGAATCAATGCAATTTAAAGGTGAAATAACATAAAATACCAAAATTATTTTAGCTAAACGCCATCATAAAACACTTCAGTGGTCAATTTATGTGATTTAAAATGTTAATGATTTTTTAGAGATTTTGTGTAAAAGCTTAAAAACACTTCATTTGACCTTGAATATACCTGCTACAACCAGCTGAACTTGGAAAACACAAGTGGCTATAACTATACAGTTAATATAACGATACAGATACTGACCTAAAAATTGATGTGGTAGTAGCTGTGAGTCATTCCTAACACATTTACATTGTACAAGGTCTTGCAATACAAAAAGCAATTTTCTAAAGAATAAACTATAATAAATATAACTCTTAAAATAAGATTATCTTAGATTGAAACTAGGCTTATTAAATTATTTGTTTACTGAAGTTTAAGTTGCATTGGTAAAGAAAACTTTGTGCTCTAGAGCTGAAGAAAAGTTTTCCAGTTGGTTCTGTCAGGTGTTGGTACATTTAAGCCTCTTCACACAGTGGTGTTTGAAATACCGAAGATTACAAATTTTAAAAGTGTTAGAATATTTTCCGAAACTTCTGTTTTTTACCACCCTTCCATCGGTATATGTTATATTCCACTCCCTATTTGTTGAAAAATGAAATAGCAAGCCACTTTTATCAAATATTTTATCCAAAGCCTTCATAATGTTTCATATATATTATGTTTGATAGGAGAAAAAATGTTTGTTAAAAGCTTTAAACAGAAATGAGAAGAAAAAAAATCAATTTAATAAGGTTCTACCCATCCAAAAGAAGTGTAATTCAAGGTTTATGGAACAGATGGCGCTGGCTTCCCCTTCCCTCTCAGTTCAGGGATAATGTCACAGCTTTGTTTAATGGAACTGGATCACTTGGTTATTACCGCACATGAGCTAAAACTTTAATATGGTTTCTACTTTTCTAATCTCTTCTCCTTTTAATTTTTCAGTGCCACAGTGCTATACATAGGCACAAGAGCTCAATTATTCACTCTGCACATTTCAAAGAAGAACAGAAATCCTTGTCCTGGATATATTTGTTGAAATCCAAAAAATAATTCAATAGCACAATAAATTGTACAAAAAGTGTTCACCTTTAAACTACAACAACAGAGAACATTACAACCTGCTTTTTCTATCAATTCTTGAAGGAATGCATATCGCCCACCGCCATTCATGCCAGGAATTAAAGTGAGAGTTATGTTAAGACATGACAAACTTATAGCTGTTTGATGAAATCTTGAAAAAAAAAAAATGTTATTTGCTATCTGTTAGCACTCGGAGTACATCTTGTGAATGACTCTCTACCACACTAGGTGTTAGCTCGATATCTGTAAATCCAACTGAGTTATTATCATTTTTGTGCTAATGTCAATTAACTGTGGTAGCCATCTTTAATTGGAATGACCCCAAAAGTCAATCAGTTGTAGATTTACATCCAGTGATTACTTTCCAAGTTTCATTAAAATCCATCAAGTGATTCATGACATTTTTGGGGCTAACAGACAAGCTGAGTTGACTGTAATAGTTGATAACAAAGTTTTAAATACAGATCTTGTGTCATCAGTTAGTGCTTGGAGTATGACCCTTAGCTACTAACACACCAAATTTAGGCTCATTATCTGTGAAAATGGCTGAGTTATGGTCATTTTTTGTTAAAATCCGTCAGTGGCTCATGCAATATTTTCTAACACTAGAGACAAATGAGGGCACACATGCACACACAAACACAAGTAGCGGTGGATGTAAACAGAACTTTTGTCCTTTTCAGGGAGTGAACGGTAACAAAATCAAGCAAACCTGGACATTAATTAGTCTGAAATGAGCAAATAAGCAGCTAAGGCAAATTAGCATTTAAACAATTCCATTGCAAATGGATAAATGGCATCTTCCTGATGTGACTGTGTGATGTGCTGCCAGTCTGTGAGGCTCATGATGAGACGTGGAGCTGGCGTGTCAGCCAGGCTGTCTGCGGAGCCCCACTGTGTCCATCTGTGAGTCCATCCTGCAGGGAATCATGTTGGGCAGTGCTGACAGCAGAAAGAGGACACTACATGTGGCCAAAACATGTGGGCAACACATAAATGAGGATAGTCTGCACACGGAGGAGATCAATGAAGCAAGTCACAGTGATCTCAGGCTGAGGGGAAATGACAGTAAGACTAGCAGAGTAGGAAAGCTAACACTAAAGGTCAACTTGGTTTTTAAATACTGTATTGTTTTAGTTTTCAAAGCTGAACCAAATATAAAGGCTTAGCATTCCTTGAGGGAATGAATGTCACTCTCCGTTTTTTATGCCAGAGTTCATCTGATCATCTTATGTTAGGAAATGGGTGGAGTTTTAGCAGCTTTGGTCAAACCTGGAAAATAATGTTTTGTCTCAATCTTATGTGATAACCTGTGATATGACGCTTAAAGTATGTGTTGTGTATAACTCTCAGCTATTATCACATCAAATTTTAGCTCACTATCTGTAAAATCCACCAAGTTAAGTAATTTAGTTATATTAATCTAGCAAATGATTACTTTCTGAAAGTTTCATGAAAATCTGAGATATTCTGCTAACAGACAGATAATTATTGGCAATATTTTAAACTCAGATCTTGTACAATCTGTTAGATTTCAATATATATGATGGGGAAAAACTCTAAACTGCTACTATGCCAAATCTTAGGTCAGTTTCTGCAAAACTGACATAATTACAGCCATTTTGGAGATTTTTACTGTTAGTTGGCTGCAGCAGCCATCTCGAATTGTGTTGACTCCAAAAGCTGATCAGCTGTAGGTGGTTACTTACATCAAAATATATTCAGTGGTTCATGAAATAATTTGCTAACTGACAGATACACAAACAAGAGGGCAAACACATTAGGCCCAATTTTGCTTGTTGGTGGCAGGCAATCATTAATAAAACCTAAACTGTACCTGACATAACTAGCTGACAATGTTCATCAATTACAGCAAATTATATTGTGTTCTTTTTGCTGTTAGTTCAATTTCCAAATTTTTAAATTTGTCACTTTATTTTTTATACTAAATAAGAATTTCTTTCAAAGCAATGAAAAAGATTAAATATGTATATATATATTTAAAATTTGCTGAAAAAAAACCTAGCTGTTCTTCTTATGCAGTGGCACAAGTCTGTTGAGATTTTTTTTTATTACGCTGAAGCATTTCCTGAAGGCATTTCATGCTCTGTATATCAATGTCAGATACTTAACCCTACGAATCATACATTCAGCTCTTTTTTGAATCAGTATATTTATTTTAAATGTAGATCACATAATACTATGTAGAAATTTTTCATTTTTTAACAGCAAATCTGACCAACATTGGGAATAAGAGATTTTGTATTACTAAAACTGTCAACAATTTGAGTTGTCTTTGTTTAGTTGGTTCTTAATTATGACGTGTAGATATCTGCAGTGCAAAGACTAGTGATGGCCTAAACCGATGTTCTGCAAAGAACAGGAAAAGAAGAGAACAGGAAACACGATTAGAGATGAAGTCCTGAGCTGAGGCTTGTCTCTTTCTCTAAAAGATGATGTGACTGATAACAAATGAAACCTCATTCAGCATTCTCACACATGCCATTGCTTCAGGTGGGGAATCAAGCATAAACTTGAATTGCAAATATTAATCCCAGATTATTTCTTAAAGGTGGAATGAAATATAATAAATAGTGAGTTTTCATGGTTTTTTTTTCTGTTAGTTAACCACTCCAGTGGTCCACTTCTCTGATTTAGCATTGTCACCTTACACAAAGAAGTTTGGGGTTTGCCTCCTGGGTTTGTTTTGTGTGGCGTTCTCCCTGTGGGTTTTCTTTGGGTACTCCAGACAAAAAACATGCATCTTAGATTAATTGGTAATTCTAAATTGTCTCCAGTTGTGAGTGAGAGTGTGAATGGTTGTTTGTCTTGTTTGTCTTTATGTGGCCCTGTGACAGACTTGCGGCCTGTTCAGGTTGAACCACGACTCTCGCACTTTGACTGCTGGAGGTAGGCACCAGCTCCCCTGTGACCCGGAAAGGTAAAGGCAGGGGAAAAAAATAGATAAATGAAATGACCCCTTGGCACTTTTAGTATGCTGAATGACAAATCGTGTAGTACTCATTTTCTAACCTTGAAATTCTGAAGCAGGAGGGGGCTCTAGTGAGCATCAAAACCCTTAAGAATGAAAAGAAAAATTTTGCTGGTTCACTGCTTCAATACGTTTTATCAACTGCAGAAACTTTTACAGTCGGGATTGTAAAATTGTAAGATGTCTGTTTTGCTTGAATCACTTTACTGACCTGGGATTTTTCAATCTAACATCAAAGAAGCAAAATGCAACACTGATGCATGTGGCTAACATTGCTAATATTGCTAATGTTTTGAATATTTCTATTCAAAAGGCAAAACAATTGCTATTTCCCTAACCTATACAAGTAGTTTACTTACAGTTAGTGTAAACAGTAAGGGTGTAACACTACACATTAGTCGTGGTTTGGTATACATACCTTGGTAAAACACATGCCACCTCCCTCAAAAATAAAGAGTCTTAGAAAGAGTCTAAAGTAGCAGGTCATGTACAACAAGATAGGATTTGTCAGCTTATAACTTCACTATGAAAAAAAGTCATATCATACTGTGTTTTTCATCCCATCTGAACTGTAAATAGTAAACCACAAGCCATGTGTCAAACACAAAGTCTGATAAACTCCAAAAATTTATTTTCTTAGAAAATAAATTACTAAAAAATAAATTAAAAAAACATGGGTTTTTCTTCTGCAGGGAAAGACGTTGAACACAGAAATATAATTTTGTGAACTGAAGCTCCTAAGATGTATGTTGTTTAAGATGCTTTTTGTCTATTAGATTAGACAACTTTTTGTTTAAATGAGAGAAATTGCAGTGTAATATAAATGTTGAGTGCTGAATGACTGCTGAAACTTGCTGACATGAGCTGATATGTTCAGTTGTTGCATTTTCTTTGGTGACATCAGTCTTAGTAGAAATGGCATCTCACAACTAAATACTATCTCGACAAAAAGTACCCCTCCCTCTGTGCCGCCCTGTCCAGTCACTGGTCCTTACTTTAATTTCTCAAAGTTGGTAACCCTAGCTTAAAGCTAACCTGCACAAAGTAACTAAACCATTGTTTTGTTTTTCTTTACAATTTTTGTTTCTTTGAAGACAAAGTGTAAAATGACATTCACCTAGAAGGTTGTGTTTTCTATAGTGTCCGTTGGTTTGTTTGTCAAGATTACTTAAAAACTAATGAAAAGATTTTTAGGTAATTTTCAGGAATTGTTGGGGTTGTTACAAGAAACAACTGATGAAATTTTGGTGGTGATCCAGATCGCGATCCGGATCAAACTACTTTTAGCTATGGCCTTGGTGGAGGTTTGCGCTCTCTGAGTGCTTCAACTTTACAGCTGAAATTACACATGCCATGTGATGTCAGATGTTTGTGGTTTTGTTTTGATTTAAACCTGTCATCATAGCAATGTCTCTAACTTAGGCTATGTTCACATTGCAGGCAAATGTGGCCTATATCCGATTTGTTTTGCCCATATATGACCCATATCTGATCATTTTATGACAGTCTAGATGTGACCCTTCAGATACAACCCTTGTCACTTAATATGTGGTACTACAGTGAATACATATCTGATGTTTTTCAAAGCAACCTCAGTCTGAACGGCCATGTCGCATTTCAATCATCCAACCTTTTTGCCACTGAAGTAGGGGTGTGCAGATCAGTCCAAATACTGATATTATCAATACCAACATCATGCAGTTTCAAGCTTGGAACTCTGCATGTCTTCAGCTACAGTATAGAAGTCCAGTTACTTTGTTTTTTTCTTTACTTCTTAGATTTGCCATAACCTCGATGACTGAGACTCTACACCAACATGATGCTAACATTGGTGTCAGATTGTAACGATACTAGTGTGATGAGCTCAATCATCGAGTTTGTTTCCTTGAAAGTGTTTGTTGTTACTTTTAGTATGTCACTCCTGTTACAAAAGTTCAATTCTGTTATGGAGCAGGCAGTAAGTGGCAAAAGTATACATTGGATAAAACAAGTATGACAGATAATTTTATTGGCTGTGATTGCACAACTTTGGAATTGATATACGCATGCTATGTAGCATGTAGCATATATATTTACTCTTGTAAACACAGCGTGTGATGTCTGCACAAGGCTCACTTCAGGGTAGTAAACTGTGCAAACTGGACTCTGATGATGGTCACATTATATCAGGGGTGTCAAACCCAGTGACGCAAGGGGGCCAAAATTAAAAATTTGGTCCTGGCCAAGGGCCGATCACGATCAATTTTTATTAAAATTTCTATAAATTAACCTTGGTTTTAGATGTATTATGTCAAAAAATTCATATAGAAATATCAATTACCTTCTCCCAGTTACAGATTATACAGAAATTAGAGCAAACATACTTTAACGAACACAGACAAATGGATCAAACTTCAAAAAGCACATCATTAGCAGTCATTTCCTACACCTCATTCAACTTTTAAATGAATTTTTTAACATTAAAAAAGATTTTTTTTAAAAGCCATGAACAAAAACCTGATCATACAGAAATTAAAACTATTTATTGTGGGCTTCTAAGTCACTGTTGAGAGAAAACTTCACTAATTAGGCTCAGTTTTTTTAAGCAAAATAAGAATCAGAGACTCGATCTGTCCCAGACTAGAGGGCCAGACCTAATGAAATCTCAATGTTATCTTGGGGGCTGGATGAAATGTTACAAAGGGCCGGATCTGGCCCACGGGCCTTGAATTTGACACGTGTGCATTATATCATAATGTGATCAACCATGCAAAAAATAAAAAATAAAATCAGACCTGAGCAAAAGATCGGAACCGAGAATTAAGAACTGAAGTGTGAAAATAGCCTTAGTAATCCATCTGGATGTGCAGATAGAAAAAACAGAAGTCGCACTGCATGACCCGAGTGATCTGAATCTGTGACCTATTTCTGACGTTTATAAAAACAACAATTATTTGCTGCTTGAAATAATTTTTAACTTAAACATGTTTAAAAATGCCAGTATTTTTACAGAGTGGCTACTAAAAAAGAAAGCAAATTGTGACCATACTTTGTACAGAACATGGTGAATCAGTCTCAAGAGCGAAAATACTGTGACTTCATTCATTTCCTGTCTACAAAGAGTTAGAAGCCAAAAAGTGACACAATATGAATGAAGGTGAATAGAAGACAAAGAACAAATGTGAGCATTTTATAGGTTTACAACCATTTACTGTAAAACTTGTGTATTTTGTGTTATGGATTAATGCAGTGATTAAACATTTAGTAAGACCTGGTACATCATTCGTATGACACACACTACAGGAGTTGAGTGAGAATACTTCACAATGTCCTCAATAATCCCACAATTCTGCAGTTGCTCAGTTTCTTGGTAAGAGAAATGGATTAAAGCTCAGCTCTCTACAGAATAATTTAAAGTGCTAAAGTAGTTGTTCCCAACCTTTTATCCTGAAAATCCTCCCAACTCATACCTACAATAAACTATGGCCCCACTCCAAGTGTGCACATAAGCCCAGTGAAAAAATAATCTGTCAACTTTCTTGAAAACCCTTTTTCAGAATGCTTTTCTTCCATAAAAATATCTTTGAAATCAAAGCCCTAAGCATACTTTGAAGCAATGCATATCGTCTGCTGCCTTTCAAGACAGGGTTTTAAACTAAGATCATCTTATGTTGAGAAATGATGGAATTGTAGCTGTTTTGGTCAAACCTTGAAAATTATATTATGTGTGATGTCGTGAAATATCTACATGATTTATGATAGCTCAGAGTAAGTGTTGGGAGGACTTCCAGCTACTACCACACCAAATTTCCTCTTAACATCTGTAAAAGCTGGTTTTGAAAGGCTAGTCTTTAAATATTATAGTCTGTATTTGTGTGCATGGCTTACAAGACTGCATTCCACATCATGCACATTATTTTGTTGCCTTTTTCCGGCCACATAGTACCAGCCTTGGCCCACTTTGTCACCCATGTATTTGTGATTTAATATACTGGAGTACAGTTTTGAAATAAAGATAGGAAGATTTGGACCAGGGTCTAATTCAATAAACATTCTTTAACACTGGTGTGGTTAGTCCTGGACATTCAGGGTTGTAGTCCCATATGCTTTCTGTCATAAGGTAAGCTCTCATGCAAGTTTTAAAGTACAGCTCTAGCACTTTAGAATTCTGAAAACTAAACTGACTTGGATTCGAGATGCCAACAATGACTAAGAGAGTATTCTGAGAGAAAATTTGTGGCATACATTTTCTGAGCATTTCTAAAATTCAAGCTGCAAGATGGTGAACCTTGACAACTTAAGTGAGGAAATTGAGAACTCGCAAACAATTGGAGGCGTTTTGTAGAATTCCCTGAAAATGCCATTTGCCAACTATTTGCAAACAAACACAGCATCGTTAGATACTTCTCTTAACACCCACTTTAGATTATTATGTTCTTCATGACCTACACGGCAAATTGGAACATAACAGGATAATGTCAATTTTGAAAAACCTCCTTCAGTCATCCAAGGTCCTCCCGACCCTGGCACCACTCTGTTGAACCATGATAGGATGCAGCTATAATCTAGGAGGTCACATCAGGTCCTGCCATAGGTGTCAAGTGTTGTTTCCATGTTGATAATGGTCATAGTCTAGTTATAAGGCAGCGTAATCAGTCCTGCTTCAAAATCTTATCAAATTTGAATGCTCAAAACTACTGTGGAACTAACACCCTTAATGCAAAGCCCACTCACCAAGACCCTGTAAAAAGCATCTATATTCTAGATGATTATTTATTTATTTTTTACACTGTAGTAGGGTCATCATCCAGTGGGAATGGATCCAGTAAGTGCAGTGATATGATTTTTTGGGGGAGAGTGCATGCATGAGGCAGGGTTATTCATTACACATTTAAAATCCTATGTTGTTTGGCAGTATATCTTGCTATATTAGTTTTAAATTAAGGTGCTAATTGTGATGCAAAACAGATTTGCTGGACAAAAACTACTGACAACTAAAGTGCCGCATGGACCTCGGACATCCTCTATTGAGGACCTTGGGTGAAGAAGTAAATGCATCTGAGGAGGCTTTTAATCTCTTTAAAAAAAAAAGTATATATCTGTATTCTATACTTTGATAATTAGAAGTACTACAACCTTCAAAAACCTCCTAAACACTTCTATTGCGACAGCATAGCTTCCATAATCTGCATGAGATTCTTGATGTCTTCATAGTGGATCCACTATCCACAATCAATCCACTAAGACAGTAGTCCTAAGCAGTAAATGAATTCTACTGATAGTTTTTTTTTCTGTACATGTCTAGATGATGCAGAGTCAGTTGGGTTTTTTAAATAACTTTCTTTTTTTCTGTCAGTTCTCTGTTTTAATTAGATTTTCTCACTTTTTGTGTTAAACAAACACCAACACATTTGCAGTTCGGTATGTAATCCTTTAACAAGCGGTATTAAGCTTTGCATAAGTGTTTCTTTTCCTGCATCACAAAACATACATTAACATGAAAAAAAATGTTTCATATGCTATATTAAGCACAGAAAATGTCAGAAAGGAGCTGTAACATTAACACTTTTTAGTCTGCGTTTAGTTATGTAAAAGCTCTACAAAAAAATATTTTTTTTTGTTGTCAAATTTAGAGTTCAGTGTAAGCTGAACTCACGGTGGGTAAGAAAAACTATTCATCCCCTTGGTAATTTAAAAAGACTTTTGTTTATAAATGTTAATTGGACAAAAAATATTTCAGATTAATGAAATTAAATGGGAAATAATGTTTCAAATAAGTCTAACCTGTCTTAAATCTTTCAAGGACTCACAGGTTTTCCTCAAAAATGTCTTTATATTTTGCACCATTCTCTTTTTCTTTAACAGCTTCCAATGGAAAACAAACAAAGAAACAAAAAAAACGGCACCTAATGATTCTGCCACCACCAGGATGTGGGGATGATGTTCTAAGCATGATGAGAGGTGTTAGATTTCACCAGACATCTGCTTATTGGTCAAAAAGATCAGTTTTTCTCTCAACTGACCACAGCACCTTCTTCCACAATGTTTGGGGATAAATTCCATATAGTCTGGCTTATTTTTATTTATTTTAATGCAATACTTTTGTTCTTGTCATTGCTCTATGAAACCCAGCTTTGTGCAGCTTATACTGGTCCTATGAACAAATCCTCTCGTCTCCGCAGAAGAGCTGCTGAGCTCCATCAGGTTCATATTTGGCCTCCTGGTTACTTCTCTGATTGATGCCTTCCTTCTCCGGTGTATTGGCAGACAACAATTTTTTGGGAGGCTTGCTGTAGTGGCATCAATTTGACATTTTCTAATAAAGGATTTATTGGAGCTGCATGAGATGTATGCATACACATATCATGTATATATGTACTGAGATCATTTGACTCTTAGAATGCTCTCAAATGGCTTTTATTTAGGTAATTATATGACATCTGAACAGAATGGTTGGGGAAACAAAGGGGTGTGAATATATATTTACACACACACATATATACAAAAAAATAAACACACACAACTTTTGAGTTTCATACTTTTTGGAATTATTTTAAAAATGTTTTCTCCCACCTAACACCATTAATCTTAAATTATTTTTTTTCTAAATTACTAGAATGAAAATAAATTTGCAACCTGCTGTAACATAGATATGTCACAGAACTGTGACTTGTGCATTTCCTAAATACTGCATTTTTACCAGGTTGTTTTTCTGGATATAACACAATGTCATAAACTCTAAAGCTGAATCTTTTAAAGTAACCAACTGGAATAATACAAGATACAACTAAACAAATCCATTCAATATGTCTTTGATAAACTCTTGTTTTCTGTCCTTTCCCAGCTGTTTTACAGGACTCGAGTCTTTCCAACCTGATGTTTTGTATGACAGGGTAAAAAATATAAGCTTTGCAAAAATACAGATCTTAAAAGCGCAGATGTCAGAAGTGTTTCTGCTTCGAGCACTCAGTAATAAAATAAAAGCCTCGTCTTGTGTGGTGCAGAATAAAAAATATGACATATAGAGTCTAGGCTCATTTTTAAACTTAAAAGCATAGACTGATTTTAAAATTTAGATTTTGCATAATAAAGTAAATCTATGTTTATTTAAAGTTACAACAACACTAAATTTCAAAAGAGGTGTCTTTTATAATAAACAGAATATAATAATTACAGCACAAAACAGCTACCTTAAAAAACTAGTTATTTCTTTCTTTCCATTTGCTCCACTTTCTAGTAATTGTAGCTTTCCAATGTAGAGTCTATGCCAGTGTTAGCTTCTGGGTGCTGAGCTTTTCTCTGAATTGCTGGCCAATAAGGGGAAAATGTGCCATTTTAAGGGTTGGGGGGGCCTATTGTGAAGCAGGCTTCAGCTGTGAACAAGTGGAGCAGGTTTTCTTTGACAAATCCACCTGGTTTCACCCTCACTACTGATGTTTTCTGCACAGCTTGCCTTCCTCTGTGCAGCATCCTCAGAGTTATGTGAAACTGTTTTTCTGTAGGTGAAAGAACTTATTGTATTCATAAGTCAGGAAGCCATTGTGTGTGCATGTGCGGGGGAAATGGTTTTAAGTTCACATTGCGCTGAGTGAACGGAAGCGTTCAGCTGTTTGGCGTGCTGCGCAGCACTTCATCTCAATTTCTTCAGGCAATTAGGAGCTTTTTGTTTCTCCTCTTTCATGTATCCACCACAGTTTAAAGGAGCGCAAACTGTGACCGGCAGGATTAATGACATAAATGCTCAAGCAGTATGATCAAGTGACCTATTAGCCTGCACTAAATTAGTTATGTGTGACTCTTTTTTATTTATTTATTTTTCTCTCATACTCAGTTTAAATTTAATGAGCAGTTTTGATACAATTTCTGGTTGTATTCACACAATAACCCTTATCTGTTGTTTCTTTTAATAGATTACTTAAATTAGAGAGAAAGAAAGAAAAATCCAACAAACTGTGACAAAACTATTTCTACTGTGCAAAAACAAAGCCATTATTCATTCTTCTCCTATTATTTTTCAGTGCCACCAAAAGGTGAAGGGAGGACCATGATTTTTATGCATGTGTCTGTTTGCAAAATATTGCATGAACCACTGCACAAATTTTATTAAAGTTTTCAGGAAATGGTCTTTGAAGGTAACTCTACAACTGACTAATGCTTAGAGCCAACCTCATTCAAGATGGCCACCACAGCCAACTGACTTCGAAAAACAAAAATGGCAATAAATCGGTCAATATTATAGATATTGACCTAAAACTAGTTGTGGTCACAATTCAGATGATTCACAACACATTCCAAGTGCTACACAATGTGCAACTGTTGCAGTCAACCCCATTGGTCCGTTAGCAAAATATTTAATGAACCACTGGAAGTATTTGAATTAAACTTTTAGAAAATTCTAATTGAATGGACAGACACAAATCTATAAACCTTTGGAGTGAGACCACCTCAGCTAGTTTTACGATATTAAGCTAAAATTTTGATGTGGTAATTGCTCAGAGCCATTCTCAAAACACTCTGAGTGCACAAGATCATGCAAACGTTTGGCTATAACCATCATTTCTCAACATAAGATGATCTTAGTCTAAAGGCTCTTTCACAAAACAGTTCTGTGAAATGGCCACAAAGACCAGCCTTTGGTCATTTATAAATCCTCAATGGAGCCGGTCATATCCAGCACAGACACGAGCTTTCAGAGTTGAAGCAAGCATCACAGAGCTAAAAGAGGTGTGGAGCAGAACTCAGCTGCATTAATGTGGAGTGAAATGCATTAAATGTGTGACTAACATCTTCCTTGTACCATTTTCAAAACATGGCATATTAACTCAGTTTAGAACTTCTCTTTGTGGTTATTTTATTTTTTTAACTAAATACAAAGTTGCTCCGCATCATCATCAATCTTTCCATGGTAATAAATCTGTTTGTTATTGTTTAATCCTGGTCGCATAGATCATTAATTGTCACTTTATCACTTTATTGAGTCTGATACTGCCTCGCTTGACAGCACAAAGGCACATCAGGGGTGGGTTGGCTTTGACCCTGTTGGCTGCCTCGGTCTGTTCAGAAATCACACCGAGGTGGCCGGAAGCATCAGGTGAGCCTTAAAACTCTGGCTTGAAAGGTGGCAGACAATATGCATTTCTTCAATGAATAATAAAAAAAAAATAAAAAAAAAAAAAACCACACAGCTGACCAAACTCATGCATTCATCTATTTGAATACGATTTGTAAAGAGATGTTTGTGCACAAAAGGAAGATCCTTGCAGTGGAGCAAAATGATGTTCTGTTAACTGTAGAGTTCACACTGTAAACAAACTGACTGAGCTGATGAGTGTGTAGAGTTGCTGCTGCCCCTTCGTGGGGTCTCTCTTATTACCTTACACATCAATGAAAAGAAGTAGGAACAAAAAAGAGTGGTCAAAGGCCAAGTCAGTACTGAGTACCTCCCATGGTCTGTGCTGTTTTTGCCAAACTTGACAGAATGCTTGGTTAGTCGGGGTAGATGCTGGCAGGGCTTCTTTTCTCTTTATCTTTTTTTCTTCTCTCCCTATCTCCCTCTGAACCAGGGCCAGGGTCCTCTTGGGCCTGGCTCTATTGTGCTGGAGGAAAATTGCCAATCCGGACTACTCTGATTGAACAGTGCAGGCAGGAGTTTTATGAAAGAGCTGATTTGCTATTCATTACCTCTCTCTCGCACTCCTTCTCCCACACTCCTCTATTTTCCGTTGGCTGACTGTGCCACACTCCAACTTCCTTTCTTGGTCTTTTCTTCTTATCCCTTTATTTTATGTTCACACATCCTTTCTCTGTTGATTTCCTCTCAGGAGTCCCCTGAGGTAAGTCTTGGATTTTTTTTTCTCTTTTTTTTCTTTTTTTCCCAGATCTGTTTGTGTAAAATGGCTGTTAGTGTGTCAATAAGGCAAATAGTGTAATTAACTCCTGGTTTACGGAAGGATCAGACCAAACCCGCCTAGATTATCAACTAAAGTCATGTTTGGAATATTTAGGAGGGCTGGATGTGGGAAAGGAAGTAATGAAGCAGTGAAACAAACAGGTAAACAAAGCCTGTACCAGTAGAATAAAGTGATCACAAACCACTCTGGCTAAATAATTATTCAACTAAATGGAAGTGAAGCATTTTCCCTATTTAGAAGAGAAAAAGTATCCCTAATAGTGTGAATGCTGAGTCAGCATTCACACTATTAGGGATACCTTTTGGACTAACTACTTCAGCATACCTTCAGATAGCTCAGCCATTCAGGTAATTACAGTTATGACTTCTGGTATTTGTAAACTTTGAACTTTTTACTTATTTTACCCTCTATTTATATATATTTTTCCTAATGGAATTGCAGTGAGATTTTTTTAAATCCTTAAAAAAAACATTAAGCTCTTTACAATCTACTTCAGCACAATTGCTTCATTTTTAGCTTTTAGCTACTGTTTTGTTTCTTTTAGCTTTTAGATACTATTATGTTGTTTTAGCTATGAGCTCCTGTTTCACCAATTTGGGGTTTTGCTCCTGTTTTATTACTATCAGCTTTCATCTACTGCTTTGATAGATTTACTTTTAGCTATTATTTTGCTAACTTTAGCTTGTGTTTTTGATTAATTTAGCTTTTAGATCTCCTTTTTAGTTTTTTTTGTTGTTGTTGTATTCAGCAAATCTTAGCTAAGTCCTTCAGCAAATAAAGTTGACATTTTAAATTCTACGTAGTAGGAAAGAGCAACTGAATTCTTCTCAGCCCCAGTTCACACTCAGAACTAACATCTGTCCTGGATGATCTGATCCCATCTGGTAGAGCTAAATCCAGGTGTGACATATTAAAGAGGTCTTCACTCAGACCACCTTAGGAGGTAATCTGGAACCCATTTATCCATATTACTTTGGTAGTCTGAACAGAATCCGTCCTGAGGCACACTGTAGGACAACCTACTGAATGGATGTGACCCCACTTAAGCAGCTGAGTTATAACCTGGATGTATATTCATTAAATAAAACTAAACAAATGCAGTACCTTCAGAATATTCTCTTAAATGGTTAATTAATCATTTTAATTAGCCAGAAGTGAAGTATTTTTTTTTATTCACCTGTTATTTAAAATGTTTCTCAATAAAATGGTCTATTTTATCAATCAAGGGATTACCAGGATGCAGTAGAGTGATTTTTTTTCTTTAATTACCACAAGCTGCCAAAAGACTAAAGGAAAGCAATAATGATTCCACCTATGTTTTTGCCTCTTAGGAACCAATGGATCTACAACTGTTAAGTTTTGGAGTCAACCTAACTCAAGATGGTTGTCACAGCTAATCAACCTCAATAACACAAAAATAGTGATAACTTTGTCAATTTTAAACATATTGAGCTAGATTTTGAAGTGGTAGTACCTGAGACTGATCCCCAAAATATATTTGAGCACTAATAAATTGCATGAGATCTATGTTTAAAACTTTTCCAGTAACTATTGGAATCAACTTTGTCAGTATACCTTGTGAATCACTGGATGCCTTTTAATTAAACTTTCAGATAATAAACACTGAATGTCTGCAAATAATTAACTTTTAAATCAGCCCAATATAAAATTGCCAGCACAGCCACCTGATGTTTGAAAATAAAAAATGGTTATAACTGAGTCAGTTTTACAGATATTGATGTGGTTTTAGCTGAGAGTCATCTCCATTACATGCACTGAGGGCTCACAAATCTTTGGTGATATGTCATAATGTAATGGTAACAGCTGTAAAATCTGTTGGGTTTTAAGATGGCAGAGTTTCACTTTGGTCTTGGATGTGTTTGGACTAAACCCTACCTGATACTTTGTTAGAAATAAACCCCGTTTTTCCAGCTGAAGATGTTCAAGGAGTGTTTTCCAACAGGTAAGATATTGTTTATAATCTTTCCACAGAACCCCACTTGAAAAGATCTGGAATATTCCAATTAAGTATTTTATACTTAAAAGCTATAAGTGGCAAAAGTGGTAGACACATGCTAACATTCACAGAATGGTAGCTAAAAGCTAATTGTGGCATACTAATGGAATTTTCATTTAAATTAAGTTAAATATTTTGGAAAGTATAAAAGTTACAAAAAGCAAAAGTCACAGTACCATATTCCCAACAGAGATTAATGTTTGAATGGTTAAAACAGTACAAAGTATGAGGAACTAATTTGAGTGTAAAAAACATATGGAAGAAACTATAAACGGGACAACAGTAATGCTCACACAATTTGCCTTTACACTAAAAGTAAATCACATTACATTATCATGCACTAAAATCTGGTCACACACACCTGAAGCAGGGCTAACAGCTCCATGAAATCCTCCTCCATCGGTGCCGTTTTGTGATTTTGAATAAACTCGTTGAATAACAGAATTAGAGATATAAATCAGATTAGGTGTATGCCTGTAAATTAACAAGCTCATTAGTTCATTCGTTAAAAATCCAATACAAAAAAACTTTCTCTTTTCATTTGCACCAATAAATTCTTTCTCAGGAAACTTTCACTTTTTTGTAAAAAGTTTAGAATCAGACAGTTAATTAATGGAAGTCATGGGGGTGGGGTGGGAGTGAGTGAAACGTTCTCTCAGGGCCCTTGCAAAATCTTACAATTATAAAAACATCAGGGATAAAAAAATAATAATAATAAAGATTACCAAATGAACTTGCTCACATGGGATGGGCTCTCATAAACCACCCAGCCTGTTCTTTCAAAGGTCAGTCTGCCACAGCTGTGGATCCATGGGGGAGAGAAAATTCATTTACCCCCCCGAGAGAGAATCCACAAAAAGCAGCACCTCCGTGAGAATGAACTGATTTCACTGTTAAATAAAAAATAAATCTATTATTATAAAGCTAAGGTGACCTGGTCCTTCTACATTATAAAGCTCAATGGATCCATGAAATATACTGCAGTCATTCTGGAAGCTTACAGGAAGTTACGACTTCTTCCTGTTCCCAAGAAATCCTGACTAGATTCTGTTTAATGCTTCGCATATGCAGTTCTTCCGATGCTTTGTGATATCTGACGACCTAAGCTCACATACTGCAGCTAAATTCTGACTGATGAACTGACTTTCAGCTCAGTACCTCAGGTTTGTCGTTCCTCTTTGGTAAAACCCAACGGGCCTGAGTTCCTTAGAGCAGAAAGAGCTCCTGTATGGGGTACTCATCCGATTCTACAACTGAACAGATGGATGCACAGTCAGAGTCAACATAAACATTTGTCTATTTCCTTTGCTTTCAACAGAAATAGTTTTTCAAACTTTTAGTTTGCTGTGGTTTTTCAGCATAAAATGAATTAAGAATTTATTTTGAGGGATCTATTTTTCAAATATTTTACTAATTAAGTTATCTATCATATAATCTATCAATTACTCAATTAATAAGTATTTGTATACAGTATATATGTAACGCATCAGTTGTCTTTTATCCAGGAGTACCCTGACTTGCATCCTCCTTCTCTGTAATCAGAACAATGTGAACTTTTGAGCAGGTCCAAATGCTGACACACTGTTAAAGATCATTTCACTTATAGCCTGCCCAACAGGTGTGTTGGGGATGAGCCAGAGCTACTATCACATTAGTGCTGGGCAATATAACGATACATATCGTGGGGACGATAGAAAAATGTCTATCGTGAAATATTTTCTTCTATCGTTTCTATCGTCTCTATCATAACTGTATCAATGATTCATATAAATATTTCATAACGTAGACTACGACGAATGTATTAGCGTTGTCACTTTGCATACATTCAGTTTATATAAGTGATAAACAAGAAGAAAAAATAACTATTTTGCGAAGAATCTCCGTTTTGCGACATAACGCTGCTTTACGTGTGGGTTTGCAACATGCTTTACGGCAGCGGCTTTCTGTGCGGCGCAGTGTTTTCACCATAAATGCTGAAAGATGGAGACGCACGAAGTATCAAACTCGGGGTCGCAACAAGTAGAGACAACTAGCAGGCAGCCCAAGAAGAAAGACTTTTACCAAAACGAGGGGCGGCGTCTGTGATTTGGTTCAAGAAGTCCGACACGGAGCAGAAAAAGGTAATATGCTAACTCTGCTAATGCTAATGCTAACTCTGCTATTAGGCTGTTTTCTCATCTGACGCCAACACAAAAAACTTCTTCTATCACTTAAAGAAGAAACACGAAAAAATAATATTTAGCAATCCAAAAAGTGCAAGGTCAAACAAGTTGTAAAAGAGCCAGGGAAAGTTGCAAAAAGTGAAACTATAGCCGGCCGAAGATAATAGAGTCTGTTGTCATTTGATACTGTTACGTCGTAACAGGTACATATATATTGCTGCACTAAAATGCAGCAGATCTCATTTGTGAAAGTTCAGTTAAATGTCACTTTGAAATAAAGCTTGAAAAAGGTAAGAAATGAATTTTCTTTTTCATATTTTTCAGAGAATAACTGACAATGTACGTAATTGGGGTATATCGTGATATATATCGTTATTGTGATATAAAATTATCCATATCGTTATATAGGATTTTTTCCATATCACCCACCACTACATCACATCAAGTTTCAGCTTAATATCTGACTGAATTATTGTTATGATTTGAGTTTTTTTTAATTTGATTTTATGTTGTCACTCTTGTGTTCTGTGTTCTAATCATCTTTGTGATTCCGTTTTGTTGTTGTGTGATTAGTTTTTCTCATGAGTTTCCTGTGTCATTATTCACCTGCACTCAGTTCAGCTGACCTTCACCTATCCCAAGTTACTAATCAGTCACTTGTGTCCACTTCCTCATCAGCCTCTGCTTGTATGATCTAGTCTTTAGCTTCCACTACTCGCTGGCTCATTGCATTCGGTCTGTCTCCGCTTAATGTTCTTCCCCATCTTCTTGTTTATTGGTTTTGTGCATGCCGTGGTCAAACCCTGCTTCTTGTGTCATCCTCTTTCTTTAGTTAGTTTTGGTTTCGTTAACTGCCACGTCAGCCTTTTCTTTTCCTTTTTGTTAATAACTCAGTTTTCTTTTTAACTCGACATGAGTCTGTATTCTGGATTCACTCTACACAGACATTACAGTTATAGCATTATTGTCTTGGCCAAAGTTGGTTAGCTTTGGCAACCATCTTAATGTTGATTCCCACAAAAGTTAAGTGGTTGTACATGTGCATCCAACAATTACTTTTTACAAGTTTTAATAATGTCCGTACAGTGGTTCATTAGAACTTTTTGATTGACACACAAACACATGCATGCACACAGGCACGGGCAAAAACCCACCTTTGCTTTTTGGTTATGGGTGATAATCAGAAACACACTAGTCTATTATTTCTCCAAACCTGTTGTTGCAAAATAATGTGGTTTTACTGTAAAGCTGTTTTAAATTTCTTCTATATCATTCTAAATTTTGGGCATTGTTCTTCCTTGTGATTATTTTTCTCATTATTTTTCTTCTTCTTTTGTTACACATAACCTTCCATATGTTGTGCAACAGGAAGAACTGCCCCAGTGAAAAATGGTGACCACTGAGCAGCTTGCAGTCACACGGATTAAATCAGTTGTTCTCAAATATTTTGTGCTGCTCTCCTTCTTGGAGAAAGAAATAGTTCCTCTTCCGTCTCTACTCGTCATCACTTATAAGTAGATCATGCCTACCTGGCCCAATGACTCTCTGTCCCCCCATGGGTTACAACCATCAATTCCAATGCAGCTGGTTTAAACAAAGCATTGAATCAAAGATTTTGCCTCAAGAATCTGTTGTAATCGAGATATTCTAGCAAACTGATGAATCGTTTCAGCCCAAATTATGTTGCAGTGTTGAGACAAACTCAAAATTTGATCAGAGTAATACACAGTATATTTTAGACTTTGATTGTGATGGAAATGTCTTCATAAACAAGTTTTGTGGAAAGACCTGCCTATATCTTCTGTTCTTTTATCTTTCTTTTGATAACACAAGCAGATGCTTACATTTGTTCTTTGGTACTACATCATCTCACCCATCCCACTTGTATCAATTCAAGATGTTTTTATTTTTTCTTGTTAAAAAATAATAAAGTCTCGGGTATGTATATTCTGTTGAAAGTACATTGTGATCATTCCTCAACCCTATTTGTGAACAAGCTCATCCACATTATTGGCTGCAAATCTGTTTCAGAGCGATTAAGTCTTCAGACAGCAGGCCGCTTCAACAGCACGCTTTGGTAAATTCATTTTAATGAGTTCAACATTTTCCAAGGTTTAAGCCATGAACATAGACAGAGATTCATTCAAACAAAGCTATAGCTTCTGTGCAGTGAAATGTAAACAGATGTTCAAACGTTCACACACAAGTTCTCATAAGACAGGCCGTGGTGCTAAACCCGTCTTAAAGCATATAAAGCATTTCAAGAAGTTGATCTAAAGAGTTTCGAAACCAAGAAACAAACATTATCTAAAAGAGAAATAAGTGGGCAATTTAACAAAAACATTTACTATAACGGTGCTTGACAACAAGCTTTTTAAATGCACATTAACAATGAGAAGACATCATTATGGGCCACCGCCGAAGGTGAATGTGGAGTGATAATGTTTTTGCCCATGTGTTCGCCTGTTTAGCAAAATAGCTGATGATTCACTGAATGGAGTTTAATGAAACCTGAAAGTAATCACTGAATGGACATTTACAACTGATTACCTTTTTTTAGCGCTAGCTGCCACAGCAAAGTTGTCTTATCAAACACAAAACTGACAGGAACTCCGATAATTTTACAGAAACTGAGCTAAAGTTTAGTGTGGTAGTAGATGAGGCTGATGTCCATCTTGTGCTCTGAAAGCTAATTGATTGTGCAAGATCTATGGTTAAAACTTAGGCATTAACTACTACAATCAGTTTGTTTCTTAGCAAAATATTTCATGAATTATTGTACAAATTTTAACTAAACCTTCAGAAAGTAATCAATGGTTATTCATCTACAAAATATAAACTTTTAGACTCAGCCCAATTCAAAATGGCTTCCACAGTCCACTGATTTTGGAAAACACTAAAATGGATAAAACTAAGCCAATTTGACAGTTATTGAGCAAACATTTAGTGTGGTAGTAGCTGAGCATCATTCATAATGCAAACTCCAAGTCCTAACAGATCATGAGTTATTGAACGAGGCTGGGCATATTGTTATTTTCAAACTTTAATCAAAACAACGATAACTGTCATTTCTCAACATAAGGTGATCTGGTGTGAAAGGCAGCAGGGGATATGAATTTCTTCATGAAAGACCACCTTTAATGTCATAATTTTTTCAAAACAGCTCAGTTTTTCAGCTGTGATTGTAGGTCATCAAATCTTAGAGCTTTCCATAAACAAGTTAAAATTACTTTATTAAAAACAGTATAACTATTTGTAATTTATTGAGAAACAAACAAGGTGAGAAGAGCCGTAAAACATACTGTATGTGCATTAAGTTTTCTTACAGCATCCTATCAAAGTCAGTTAGAAAATCCTTTTAAAAAATGGCTTTTTAAAAAATATATGTAAATCTTATTTTGTCCCAAAAATATTTTTAAAACATATTTTTACAAAGTAATAACTAGATGCTGTGGTGAAGACAATATTACAGCCTTCATGCTGAATGAATTGTTTTACCTGCAGAAATTTTGTGCTTACTGTAAATCATTCTGCATTCTTTGCATCTCTTCAATGCTTCCAAAGGCCTTACAGTTAGTTAACTGTAGGTGGTCAGTTTGTTTTGTTTTTCTCTCATATAAATTTATTCATTATAAAGTCAAAGCTTGTCTTCTTCAGTCTGTTTACTTTTGCATTTATGTCCTCCATAACAAAATACCTATTGTAGCCATTTTATCCATTTTATCCATTTTGACTGCCTGCAGTGAAACATAGCTTAAATAAAAGAAATTAAATGCAGACTGGCAGAGCTAACCCATTAAGACCAAATATTTCCTTTTCAGATCTGGCTAAATGTTTCTCTGCATTTAAAAGTAAAACATTAAGTCAGATTTGTCATTTCTTTTAAGGTATGCTTTAAAATGAATCTATTCTGTTCGTAAACAGTGCAACAAATACAAAAGTCCAAAAATGTAATTATTTATTTGAAATGTAGTGCATAACCATTGACAGAGTAAGACAGATTCTAGTGAACAGTGAAAATTCTATCCAGTTTAAAAGCAAAACAAAGTTTTAAAAAGCTTTGTCAGACAATGCAGAAGTCATGTCAGTCCAAATACGTGGGCATAGCCACCCTTTTAAAAGGTTGCATTTTGCATGTCTTCACAAAAACACAAAGGTGGTATTTAAAGATTTTTTTTACACTGGAACCCAGTTTATGTTGTCTCTGTAGAATGATGGACTCCTAACAGTTTGGAAATGACCTTTAACCCTCCTCAGATGGATGTGCAGCAACATTTGCTTCTCTTCAGTTATTCCCGATGTCTTTCTTTCTTAAAATTGCGTTAGCACACACCTGTATACCCCAGAGCAGCCATTTTGGTCAAATCTTGAACACAGTGTTATACACGCTATCTCAGGTGATATTGCAAGAACACCGTCTGTTAGTGCTTGGAATACAGGTTGTATTATGAATGACTCTTAGCCACAACCACATTTCAGCTCAGTTTCTGTAAAACTGAAGTCTTATAGCTATTTTTGAGTGAGCTAATGTTGATTGGCTTTGGTGGCCATCTTGAACTAGGTTGGCCCCAAAGTTAATCAGCTGCTCTCCTTATCCATATTGGTCCATGTTAACATTATGCTAAATGCCTCCTAAGGTGTAGAGCGAGTAATTGCCTTCATCACGCACTGCAATAGAGAAAGGTTAATTCAGATAACTAAAGTCAACATGTTTAATAGCTTAATTAGATAAATACTTTCCAGAATCTATGCTGCAGTGGTAACCAAATTAATATTCACTCCACTTACATGAAATATCTCATCATCTGTAGGTTAAATAATTATCTGCTGCAGTCCAGTGGCTTTTCTAAGGTGATAAATCTGTGGGGAAAAAAATGGATGACAGATAATGATCAAAGCTGTTCTTTCCATTTTTCTGGTATCGCCACGAACTCCCCACAGCAGTTTTGTAGAAGTAAAACAACAGCTGATATAAACCATGTCATTTGTGCGTCTCTATCCGCAGGTTTTTGTGAAGATAAAACGCTGGAGATGAGGCTGACATCACATGAAATTTCTGGAAAAAAATATCAGGAGAAGCAAATTATGATGCCTGGAAGGCCTCCTGCTCCCATTCCCTTTTTTATCACACGCACCACAGATCCATTGAATTAAAATTCAATAAGATCTAGGCTGTTTCCCAAACTGTTTTGCACCACTGAGCTGTGATATGACCCCTATTCTCCAATCAAATCCTGGTACCACTCTCTCCCTGCCATTTCAACCAATTAAATGTGTTGGAAATTAATTTGCTGATTTCCAGTGAGGTATACTCATAACAGATTAATGATTTGAACGCTGTAAAATAAGTGTTTACCAAATTTACATGGAACTCGATGGAAACAAAATGTATTTTTGGCAATTTGCATCAAAGTATTTAAAATTAAAGGCCTAGTATTCCTTGAATAAATATTGCAAAATACTATGAAATCTTGTTCTCAGAATATGTGTTGTGAATGACTCAGCCATTACCACACCAAATATTAGCTCAACAAATGTAAAATTTGCACAAATTACATTTTTGTTCTTTCTTTGGTCAGTTGGTCGTGGGAAGCATCTTGAATTGGGTTGGCGCCAAAAGTTAGTCACTTGTAAAGGTTCACACAATAATTATTTCTTCAAAGTTTCATAAAAGTCCACTCAGCAATTCATGGGATATTTTGCTAACAAACAGATGGCATGGACTGCAAATAGTCGATGGCAAAATTTTTACGTAAAATCTTGGGTAATTGTTAGCATTCAGACATCATACTCTTCTACTACCACAGCAAATTTTTAGTTAAACAAGTGTAAAATCGATTGAGTTATAGCCAGTATTATGGTTTTTAAGATCGGTTTGCTGTGGAAGCCATCTTGAGTTGGGTTGACTTCTAAAGGTAACCACTTGTAGATGTACATCCATTGATTACTTTCCATGAGTTTTAATAAAATTTGTCCAGTGGTTCATGAAATATTTTGCTAACAGACACTTGAAAACACAAAAACACACATACAGACATGGCTGCTTCAGTTGCAGGTACACTAATGTTTTGGGAATTCAGGCTCTTGTCCTGCTCCTTAAGACACTCATATCATTTCTAGTGGGATCCAGTTTCAAGCTCTCATTATACAGACACAGATTTCCTCTGTTTGTCCCACGGAAACTATTAGATTAATTAACGAGTGAACATGTTTCCCTCTCTCCTCCATCCGGGCAATCAGCTTCTGAGGTCCAGTCTCTGCGCAGTGAGTTGAATTATTCTGTCAGGACAAGCCTCAAATCCTCTTTCTGAAAAAAAAAAAAAAACAACAAAAAAAAAAAAACCCACCTGCAGCAAGTTCTGATTGTCTTGATAAATTTGTACAGTTCAAATGGCTGCAGCGTAATGAGCACTAGCTGTAATCAAAAAGGGAGAGAAAAGAAGAAATAAAAGGGTCGAGTTATGAAACTCAGCCTTGCCTCTGGATTGTTTCACTAAAAAAGCTCCTTTTTTTAGTGTCTTTTTTTTTTTTTCCCCAGATATCTGGAAAAGAGCAGTTACACAGAACGCACGGCAGACAATGCATCATCCATTCCCACACGCCGTCGGCTGGTGAAAAACAGGAGTGTTTACTGAGCAGAGGAGCCATTTACAACAGTAAATATGTACATCCCAGGCAAGTGAAGGGTTGATGGTTTTGCAGCAGGGTGACATCTGATATACAGCCGCATCTAGGGAGAGGGCTGATCAAGGCCACCTCTATCACTCAACCAGATAATCTTTGCACCCAGGAAAACAAATGATGCTCGCCCGGTAGCCTCAATAGGCTGTCTCACATCTTCATCTTGTGGAAGCCATTCCAATTCTCTCAGTCTAGGTGTCCTCTGTTCTAGGCCCCCCTCCTGCCATTCTTGCCAGAAATTGATAAAATGTTTGTTAATAATACTAATACATTTCCTTCCTTTAAACCATCAAATATGGTTTAAACAGTTTTTTATCTGCAGGGTTATGAAAGTATAATAGAAACATGTGCCTGCATGGAGCTTATCAAAGCTATTTTGTGCCTTTAGATGTTTAAATCGTGCCACAGAGACATATGTGTCAAAGTGGGGGCGACAGTGATTTAGGGAGATGTGTCTCCAAAAGCAGAAAACATGAAGGGGGGTCAAGAATGGCTCCCTAGGGCAATTTATAGGCCTCTGTTATGGTTGGGAAATGAGAACAGAGGAGTAAATTGCAAGCTGATGGGCCCGAGGACAAGATGGAGCCACACGTTGTGTTCATACACAGAATAAAGAACACGAAGCAGCCTGCTCCCCTGGTTGGGTAAACAAACACTGACACGACTGAGTAGATTGAGATGGATAGAACAAAGCTGGCCGCTGACCTGGGCAGCTGAGGGGCCGCGCTCCAATATGGAGCACATTGGTGGATTTGTTATTCATGAGGTGGTTCAGGAGACTCAGATGGGAGCTGTGATATATGACAGGGTTGTAATGGTACAGCCAGTATCTCGCTGGGCTGCGACTGTTGGAGACTAGCTGGTGGCTCAAAATTCTGAAAAAAATAGCTAATTTTCTGTTGCAGTCTTACTGAATTCTAAATGTTTGCGACCAAGTGACCAATAAGCCATGCAGACCCGTTTTGCACAGCCAGTTTTTAAGAATCAGGTCTATTTTTGTGTTTACAAAACTGTACTCTAGACTGTGCACATTATTTTGTTGCCCACATTATACCTCCCTCAGCCCATTATATACCAGCCTTGGCAGCTGTCCCCATGTTTATTATTTAATTTATTGAAGTACATTTTAGAAATAAGACCAGTGGACCAGCTTTTTGATAATTATTATAAGGGATGCAACAATACCAATAACGAATATTGGTCCAATACCGTATAAGTGTACTTGTACTCATGAAAGTGTTCTGATTACACAGAACTGATACCACATTACACCAGTGTGACCTTTACCTCTTAGTTGAGCAGTCAGCAGATAGAGGTGGAGCAATGTCAGCTATATGAAGGTAATTTTGTTGTTTCTTTTTTTGAGTTGGCTGTCCTGAGCCACACTCCTTACCATAGGTGGCAGTAATGCACCATAATGCTGTTTACTAACCACCAATAAATACCATCAAAAGAAGTATTTCAAAGTAAACAATGGTGACAATGTGAAATGCAAATTATGCTCAGTAAAGTGTCAAGAGCCCCACTGCTCATCAATGGGAGCTTTCGAAAAAGACTACTGCCGTCTTGGCTCTGTTTGGAGAGTTAAGACAAAAAGAGTCACTCCTCTGATTTTCAAACAAATATTCAAAGTAATTAGAAATGTAACGACATTCATTAGTACTTGTATCAGACTCTGTATTGGAAAACTGTGGTATTGGTGTATCCCTACTTATTATTTATCATATGTGCCGTTTTTAGGCCTGGAGAAATTTGCACAAAGTTTTTGAACATGTTCACAATTTAAGCAGTAAGACTGAATCTCTGTGACTCATGTGAGGAAAGTCATCTTCTAGACATTTTGGAAACTAATTTCCAACAGCTGCAGCCCAGTCATGCAAAGTTGCTCAAGTTGGCATGACATAGGCATGTTAAAAAGGAAAGGAAGAAATATATAATGTTGGCAATTTTTTTTTTAGTTTTATTTTATGAAGGCAAATTCACTTAGAATTTTTTTTACATCTATTTCACTGTAAGTACACTTTTTTTTTATTTTCTGTGTTCAATTTGGACCATGATAATCATGGATAAGGATAAAAAAGATTTGCATAATGTTTGAGAAAAATAATTTAGAGTTACATAAACTTTAATCTGGTTAGACCATTTTCTTGTTTCTTTCCTCTTAATTTAAATCGAGAATCAGACATAAATCAAACCGTGTTATAGTCTGCAAGTCAAAGCCAGCATTTCTTCAACCTCTTATTTAAGTCCACTTAAAGAGATAGTTCAGATGTTTTGAAATTTGGCTCTTTTTTATTCCAGTGATGCACTATTAATATCTTACCTGTTGTAGGTAGCTCCTTTGAATGTCCTCAGTTTGGAGAAATAGAGTGTAATTCTGACTAGATCAATGAGCTGAAGCTCAAAAAAGGACCAAGACCAAAGTGGATTGCTGCTGTCTGAAAACAAGTTAAATGTCAAAACTTAGGTTCAAGGGAATGATATTTTACCACTGTCAGTTTTTTTTGGTATCCCTGCAGGGCGTGTCCCAGGCTGCACTGAAAGAGCCACAATTACTGCTGCTATTTGCGCTTGCAAATAACCAGAAAACGTTACATACACTACTGATCAAAATCTTAAGACCAGTCAAAAAATTGCAAGAATTTGCATTTTGCACTATTGGATATTAAGAAGGTTCTAAGTAGAGCTTCACAATGTTAAAAGAAGAAATCAGCGTAAGAGACAAAAACTTTTGAGCGGGGAATTAACTGAAAACTGCATTTACACTCAAACATGATTATTTTCAGCTGATCAAACGTTTAAGACCATAGCTCAAAAAAA